>NW_023619281.1:0-10855 GCF_014905685.2 Nematolebias whitei
ATATATATATATATATATATATATACCATGAAATATTCATTTAAATTCATTCTGCTTGCACCGTTATATTCTACTATGTTGTTGTTTTTTACTATTTCTCTTTAGGATGTAAATATTATACGTGTTCACTTTTTGGTACTTTATTTTTGTACTCTTATTGCATGCTTTTAGTATTTCTTGTCTGTTTGTTCTTTGATTTTTTAGCGAGTCAAATCGGTTTTCTCATCCTAAACATTTCATTGTACTGTTAACCTTGTGTTAAGCTTGCATATGACAAATAAACACAACTTGAACTTAAGTTTAGTTTCTGTTGTTACTTCTCGACGGTTGAAAACTCTGCCACTGAGCCTGTCAACTGCACAAGAGGCAGCTTGCATGCACCAAAGAAGAAGCAGGTAAAGATAATCGATGGATGGATGTTAGATGGATGGAAGGTTTTCATTTAAAATTATTAGTTTCCAAGTGTTGATGGTGCATGTTTTGTACTGTATCATTCTGAAAAGGTAATTTATGTGGTTCAACAAAACATAGATTAGACCTTTTTAAAAAATGGCCACACAGATAAACAAACCTGTAACATTCTCATGATACTCTGAAGTATTTTAGATAATTGAACTCAATCATTTCTATTCAGGTGAAAATCTGCTCAAAGCTGTGACTAACATGATGCAGATGGTTCATTACATTATGAGTAATGCAAATGAATGCATACCAGTGTTGCTAATGACTATACTAATTTCATTGTGAGACATCTGGCAATGATTTAGCACTTCATAGTGGACACCAGTTCTTAAAATAAAAACCACCTGACAAAAACCTTTGAATAAAAAACATCTGATATTGACAGATGAGACAATGTTCTGTTTTAAAAATCACATGTACAGATTAAATCAGGACTGCTTTCCTCCAACAGTTCGTGCAACAGACAAGATAGCATGCTTGTATAAAACAAAAAGACAGAGACATGTACAGATAAAAAAAAGCTCTCCTTGGCCTTCTCTCTGGCTCTACTTCAAATTCTCCAGATTAACTGCTGCACCTTGACCTTTAAAACGGCTTATACTGAGCTCAGTGCAGCTCCCGGGGGAAAGCTCTGTTCAAAAAGACCTTATTTTATCTGCCCACTAAAATCCAGTGAGTCAGTTGGTGCAAATAATCCCACTTTTTATGAGAAGCAAATATCTTCTGAGCTAAGCTTTGTTATTAGCAATATGAGCTGGATAGATGGCTATTTATGGCTATAGACAAGAAGCCAACTATGCATTCACATTCACATATTTTATTTGTTAAACCCAATGCAAATGTGTAACTTTGGTGTTCTTTACTAAATACAGTTTGGGCATTAAAATGGGGGATGAAATGCAAAAGACAAAACATGACCCTGTGTAAATACAATACTTCAGAGACACATTTTGTTACTTTGGGAGTTAAAACGTTAAACAATAGGCTAATAGATTTTTAAGAATTTGATGTTCTTTCAGGTGCTTTCTTCAGAAGCGATCCAACTTGTTCAAAGATTAGCCCTGCGCTGCTCAGCCCCATTTAACAAGTTGCAACACTTCTCAGTGTAATATTTGCCATTTAATCATTAGTCAAATACTGTACATGATTAAATTAAACAAACCATTTTTTCACTAAATGTCTTTAAAACAAACAAAAAACAAAACAGGAACATTTTGGGAGTTTTAGTGAAAGCTTGAGAGAACCTTAAGTATTTTGTCATAAGTACAAATACTTATACCAATTTCAAACAATATTTTTTAGCACTGACTTGGTTCTAAAATTCAGTGAGTTGGAAGTTTGACATAAGAGGCACTACAGTCCATTCTGATTGTCTGCACTGAATCATGCCTAAATTCAAACTTTTCTGAGAATTTTAATAAAAACATTAATTTAAAACTGAAAAACCGACTCTAAAAGTCTTGTAAAAACTTGACATTTAGATGTTCACCAACCATATCAAGCCTTCAATTTCTACACATGTGAAAGAAGAGGAAGAGGGCCACTTGCATCATGAAGGACCCCACTCACCCAGCACACACACTTATTGCTCCGCTCCCCTCATGCTGAAGGTTGAGGAGCATTAAGTGTAGAACTACTAGACTGAGGAACAGCTTCTACCCTGAGGCTGTTAAGACTCATAAATCCCTAGCCAGAAAAATCATTGTAATGCCACTTTAATTGATATGACGCTCTCGTCTCTTCCGTCTGCAGAATGTCTACGTCACTATGTGCTGTTTGTGCAAGGTGGTTTTTTTAATATTAGAGGGGTTTTTTTTCTCAGGCAGGAAAAAAAAGTCTGATAGGAATTTTTTTCACCTCCAACTCCTACATGTGTCCAGTTAACCACTGTTTTTGTCTGTCCAAACAGGTCTCACTTGTAAGTGAGTCTTCGAGGCTCAATGTGATTTATCTGTTTAAATAAAGGTTGAATGAATGACTTATGCTGCTGATTATCCATGCTGCTGATCTCATGCTGATGTATTCGTGCATACCTACTGTATCTGCTCACCACAGACTCATGTTTGGGCTGTTACGCCATATTGTTTTACATTATTAGTGTTCAGTGTATCTCTTAGACCTTCTAGCGTACCATTTGGCATTTGTTAAGCATATCCTAGATCCTTATTTACAGTTTCTCCTGACCTGAATGAATATTGATGGATTTTGTAACTGGATTGTTGAGCATGAACCTTGATGTCTTGAACCACTTTGGCTGTGGCTGCCTCAGAGGAGTCAACAGGGGAGAGGACAGCCCCCAGAAACCATCTTATCACCAGCAAACTGGTTGGTCCACTGTGGGAGTGTAAGGCTTTGTGGGGAAAACAGTTTGTGACTACTCAGACTGATGAAGCCCTTTGGATGGAGGGTGAAATATCTCTAAAAAAAAAAAAAAAAACTGTCCAGATGACCTGACTGAACATTGTTGGATATTGTACCTGGATTCTTATATGTTGCTATTTTTGGGTGTAACTGGGACCCTGTGTACATAATTTAATTCCACCTCATGTACCATATCAGTCTTTAGCGACAATACATATAATTGAACTTGAGAAGCGCAAAACCTGAAATGATAAAGCACTGCTGATATTTTCCTCAGTACAGACTGAAGTACAGGGTCCATCAAAAAGCACCAAACATTTTAACGGTAAAAAAAGCTGCCCCCATGAAACAAACATAATTTGGTTTAAAAGAAGCATCTGTTAACTCTAATTATCCGTTGAACAGTGGGCTGGTTTCAAATCAACTAATTTGAAGAACTGTGAAAATAAAACCCCAAAACTTTCTCTTAAGTGTGAGTCATTATCAACCCGGAACAAAAACAATTAATATTCAAATTGTACAAATCAAGCATCACCAATTATTAGTGTAGCAACATTTTCCTTTCACTTGCAGAGCTGCTCGAATGAATCAAAATCGACAGTTGGTGAGGGTGCACCATGCTGTGAATGTGACTTTTATCTACTTGTTGCTGAGTGAATGTAAATGTAGACAGTTTGTGTGGGGGTGTTTTGTTGCATACACAAAGCTGAACAGAAGGACTTCTGATGCAGCTGGCTGTCTACAAAGTGGGGACCTTGAAGTGTTGCCATAACGTCACAGTGGACTGAGCAGCACATGAGTGGACTGTGGACAAACAGTTGACGCAGTGAATACTGCATTGGCTCTCCATCTCTACACTCTGTCAGCGTTTGTTGGTGTGCCGACAAGCTGTCCTGCGTGAACAGGAACCATGTCCGCTCACGTTCAGCACCAACAGCAAACGTTGGATCCCTGCTTGGTTAAAGCCAAACTATGATTTATCGTTTCAGCGTTAAAGTATACCTCTCAAAATATCTTGTGTCTGCATTCTATTTTCATGCAAACTTGTTTACTGACTTGTCAACAGCTTGTACATTACTTTTATTATTTCCCAACTTTAAGACACAAAGCTACTGTATATCATTCCTTGTTTAAATTAAACCCAAACAGCAGTACAGGCAAAAAGGATGAGTATGCAAATCAAGGTGAGACTATGTGATTGGTTGGTTCATTATTTAGGTCATTTATTGTACAATATATTTGCCTTTGGCCTGTCCCGGGAGGTGAGCCCATCTGTGGACAGAACAACTTTACTGCACATGATACAACAATGTAGTGGACTAGGCCTACGTCGAAACCCAGTCTAAGGTCAAAACTCTTGACCTTAAGAACCTTGTGGGACAGGAACTGTCATTTCATGTATTTGAATACATAGATACAGGTTCACCCATCCTGAGACTTTCTTTCTTGAAGATTCAAGTGAAAAGAACACTCTCTTTTTATTATCATTACTATCTTACAAATGTTGATAATCAAAGTGTCTTAGTTCAAACCATTTTAGATGTTGCAGTGAACTAATCAATTTTATTAACTGAGTAATGATTTTTATTCTCATGCAAAAGTTAGAACTCATGTTAAAAGCTGTTGCAGAGTAATTATGCATTTTTCTGATTTCTGCTTTTGAATGAGCAAGTGTGTGCGTTTACAAGGTTACAGTCAAACGAAAAACAAGTTGTTATGTTAAAACTGTCATGTTTTAGAATCCTCTCAGACGTAAATAGAGATGTTTTGCACCTGTGTCTTAGGCACGCCAAAACAGAACCCTCTCGGTCTGTGAGAACATTTCTGAGCTGTCTCATAACAATTCTCGCTGTCTCTAACCCCTTACGTCACAAAAACACACCCCTTCTGGTCGTTTCTGACCAATGAAAAATCCCAAAAAGTGAACCGGGAAAGAGTCTTTAAAAGGTCAGTACTTCCTGGTCTAGAGAGTTACGGACTCTACAGGGACTCACAGGTACTCACAGAGTGACTTACGACTCACGGAGTTACAGAGTTCACGGAGTTGGAGAGTTGTCAGACTTCTAGAGTTCTGGAGTTCTGATGGAGTGCTGTTGGAGTTCCTGACATGACAACAAAGCTCTTCCGAGTTCCATGGGATTATAACTTTTTCCACTGAGGTGAATGTGTGTCGAACAGAGCCTCGCCACTACTTCTGACGGGCGACAGCCATTCGAAGGAGACGCTGGACCGGTAGCGTTAACGGAACACCATATCTGCTGATTATCATCAGAGAGGTAATGGGTCAAGTTTCCTACCAAGCGTACCGAGGCGAGCTGGGCTTCTGATGGAGAGTGTCGGTTCTGGTGACCATTCAATTTCCCTCAAACCCCTTTCTTTACTCCCTCTAAACTTCTTTCCATCTTTAAACTTTCTATCAAGTAGAAATTCTCCCAGATATTTAGAAATGTCTGTGTAAAGTGCTTATTCACATCCGTGTGGGTAAAAGATCATAGTTGTACAGTTTTATAAATGTCAGCAACGGAAAAATCATGGCCGTATGATTTTTCCTGATTGATTGCTTATATTGTTATTTTCATAATTTGCCAAATTAATGTAAATGTTTGATGTTAAATTTGATTCTGTAAATAAATGACCGCATTCATTTTGATGGGTCAAATTTAAATGACGTCTCACTTTGCATTTCCTTAAATTCAATGCACGTTTTATTCAGTCCAGAAAAATGAGGAACTCGCGTTAAATGATGAATATATCCCAGCATCTGTTCATCTACAACTGGTGGCCCGTCACGTGCTCATAAATGGACTGTAACTCGTGTGCTAAGTGATTTTCATGTTGGCATGTGTTGTAAAATAACAGTTGAATCCGTGCGTCTTTACGCAGCGCAATTGGAGCTGCGCGCTTGTGTTACGCTGGCAATGTTTCAAAGCTGAAATTGTGTCATTGAGTCTTTATAAAGCTGAATTGTACGTCTGTATGTGTAACATAAGCTGGCTTTGAGCTGTGGAAACGCTTTAATCTGTTTAAACTGTGTTCTGAGACGCTGTTCTGGTCCGAATCGGTTCTGGAAAGTTCGAACGAGTTGTTAAATAGCTAGAAAGACGTTTTGAGACCGGAGTGGCAGACTCCGGGCAGCTCAGAGTTGATTCGTTACATTTTTAGCAGAGAAAGTGCATTTTGATGGTTTAGAAGACGATAAGTGATAGAAAAGTTTCAGGCTACATTAACATGCTGGTTATTGCTAACGCTTCGTGGTTGGTTGTTTGCTGCTTTGGAAAGCTCTGATTTGCTGAGAAAGGTTGACTGACGTCACCTCCCCTCACCCCTACGCTGCGTCATTGGTTGCAAAAGACCGTGTGTAACGTTCTCATTGGATGAGGGACGTGTCAATCACGCCACCCGGAAATGAAATTCGTTTTCATAGGGAATAAAATCTGCTTTTTAACGCTGGAAAGCGCATTAAAGCTGTGTTCTGAAACGCTGTTTACATTCTTCGAAACATATTCGCTGAAAGTTCGCCACGTTTGAGTTTAAAGACCGTCATAAAATGATGCTTTTGAACTACGCTAGCGATGCTAATTTTAGCTAACAAGCTAACGACCGGACGCCACAGGAAGTTATAGCGCCCCTAGTGGACGACACAAACAGTGCCTGAGTTAAAATTGTTGAGGATCTGCTGACATCTTGTGGAGAAGACGTGGGATCACAGGTTTTCACTTCGTTTTTAGGTTAAGAGTGACATTTAACGTTTTTATTTTCCTGAAAGGCAATTTTTGAGTTAACAAACTTCCTCTAAGCTGGATAAACACTGTTATCTGCATTTTAAAAGTTATGAAGGTATTTATGCAAAGGGCTTTTACCAAACAAATTTTTATTCACTGATAAATCCTTGAAAAATAGGTACATAATAAAAATTTAGAAACTTTTAAATAAGATACAGTTACAAATATTCACAGAGTTGAATAGTTTACTCATTTTGCTAGAAGATAACGCACGTTTAATTGATAATTCACTAAATAAGAGTAAAACTTATCAGGAAAAAGAGATTTTCTGGTTTATTTTACCACCTAAACATTTACATCTACTATTTAATTTCTAAATAGCAGATAATGGCGGACGGAGAGGGAAACACTGACCCCTTACAATCCGAGGATGTGGTCCAGACAGCCTTACACATTTTAACAAATTCAATTCTTGGCAAAACTTTGGAGGACTTGCAAGTCCTTGATGACGATCAAAGACATGAGGAGCTGCAGAGTTTATCAAGAGCAGCTACAGTGAAGGAGGACGCAAAATCAGGCCGCGTACGGTTAGCAAAAATCTCTCTGCTTCTGAAGGCGGAATTAGACCGTTTGGTAGTGGAAAAGGGCGTGCTATTCAACGGATATAGGTCTGAAAAAGAGAGGTGTGACGAATTGATGATTGAATCTGAGTCGCTGCAGCAACACCTTGAGGCTGCTGAAGACCTCTCAAAGAAAGAGCTGTCAGAACAGGCTCAATCATATGAGGAGAAGTGTGCCGAGCTGATAAGTGAATCTGAGTTGCTGAAACAAAAGATTCAAACTGATAAGGACCTCTCAAAGAGAGAGCTGTCAGAACAGGCTCGATCATATGGGGAGAAGATTGCGGATAAGGAACGAGCGTACCAAGACGCGTGTGCAGATAACAATGAGTTACAAGCACGGTTGCAAACCGCTTTAAGGGAGCTGGCCGATTGCAAGGCAGAAAAGGGGTTAATAACCCGGAGTTGGCTGACTTTACAACATGAAAATCAGTCAACAAATGAGCGTCTGGCAGCTTGTGAGGAGAATTTAGCTACAGCTACAAACCTGTTTTCTGACATGGAGCTAGCTGGCTCGAGACTCAGAGACGAGCAGGGTCAGCTACAACCACCCCAGACAGGTGCTGTTGCATCTCCTCCCCTTAGCCCCGTTTCAACACCCCCAACCCGGGGGATAAGGACGGGTCTGCACCCACTTGCACCTCTTCCTCCTGACGCCAGGCGGTCACCTCCACCCCCATCTCAGGTGGGGTTCGACCTGCACCGGTATGCACCTCCTCCTCCTGACGCCAGGCAGTCACCTCCACCCCCATCTCGGGCGGTGGGGTTCGACCTGCACCGGTATGCACCTCTTCCTCCTGACGCCAGGCAGTCACCTCCACCCCCATCTCGGAGGGGGGGGACAGACCTGCACCAATATGCACCTCCTCCTACCAACCCTTATCAGCCACCCCCATCCCCACCATGGGCAGTAGGGGCAGGACTTGATCAGTCTGCACCACCAGTCCCACAAGTTAGACCGGTGATACAGTCTCCTTCAATGGATGACTTGCAGAAAATCTCAAAATATGTACAACGATTCGTTCCCGGCCCTATGGGGTCCGCAGGAACAAAAGCGTATCTCAAAGATCTGGAGTTCAGATTGAGGTCTTATCCTAATGCTACGGTAGACGATAAGATAAGTCTGATACGGCTCACTTCAGACAGAGAGGTGTTCACCTTCATCGAGCGTCTACCTGATGCAACGAGGAGGGATTACAACCTTCTGTGTGAAGCTTTGATCAGAGAGTACGACCCCTGCACGGGGCCTGCTGGTTTTCCAGCTGCAGACAAGGTCACGCAGGGCAAGACTGAACATCCAAAAGTTTATTACAAAAGAATCTTCCAAGCCTATTTTGGTAACAGAAATGAGACCGGAATGGAAGAAGATGATGGTTTTAAGTTTGTTTTCAGCAAAAATCTCCACTCTGATTTTAAAAAATCAGTACAAATGATGGCAAATTTCAGAGAAAAATCCATCAGTGAGATTAAACAGTGTGCTGTGAATGTGTTTGAAGCATGTTCTCATGCTAAGACGCCCATAGAAGTGTTTCCTAGTGTAAAGGTTAAACCCCTCCCTCTTGAACTAGAAGGACGACGTGCTTCGCCGCCTCCTCCTAAGAAGAAAGAGAGAAAACAGGCTGTTCAAGCTAACAAACCGCGTACTGAAGGTGCACGCTGGGACAAAAAGGCTCCTCTTTCAGAGGAAGACAGTGATTATCGGAAAAGGGGTGGGCGCAGGACGCAACGATATGAGAAACCATATCGGCAGGGGCAGTACGTAAAGGAAACCCCGCAAGACGTACCTGACCGTCCCCCACCTCGGACGAAACGAACCGAGGCGAAAAAATCACAAAAGTTCCAAAAGCAAGGCCCTACACCTCTGAGCTCGGAAGAGACGGAGAAACTACGCAGGTTGTTAGAAACTTTGAAACACACTGACACGGGAACCCAACCAGGAGCACTTTGCAGTAATGTAATTCCTATTACATCTGAGGGCGCGAATGACAACATAACAGATGTCGGTGGAACACACCAAGACGTTGCTGTGGTTGCCTCAAACAACCCCTCATCGGAAGAAGGGGGGGTAAACACACACACGAACGATGACGTGTCATCACAGGCTGAACACTCAGAAACAGCTTCTGCTGTGCTGACGGTTCAGGCAAACCAAAATTACACAGATAAGGCTGAACGCATGAAAAAGCGTCAGAAAAAACCCAAGAGGTTTCTGTGTAACTTTATCAGAAGGGGGGTCGCCAAAAAGGCGTACCTGTCAGTAACACTTGAAGGTGTCCTCACACACGAAGCACTCTTGGACGGTGGGGCAGACATAACAATCATGTCAGCTAAACTGTTCGAGGAGCTGAGGACGGCCGCTGCCAGTGTTAACAGGATAATACCTCTCTCTGAATGTGCTATAGAAATGCAGGGTCTCTCAGAAATGAAAACAACCCTGACAGCTATAGCAATGGTTCACATGCAGATTGGCAATATGACACTGTACCATCCGGTACACGTGACTCATGTTGACTCATTCCCATTTTTGGTTGGCCAGGATTTTATAAATCGCTTCGGCGCGATTATAGATTATGGTGATCAAACAATGTGGACAACAGTGAGCAACCCACTGCCAATCGATACGCCTCCGGAGTGTGACACAGACTGCCCAACAGCAGGTACCGCGGAAGGCGCACAGGACTCCTCAGCCGAGGACACGAGCCCGGTGAGTACTCCTCTGACACCATGTGAAGCCAAAGAAACCCAAGTGATCCAGACTCTGACTCAACAAGACAGCCTCCTCTGTGAGCTGGAGCAGTCAGAGTCCACCAAACACTACCTACCACTGGTAGTTAAGGGTGTAGAGATCCAAGGGTCCCACACCAACGATGCTGTTCTGTCTCTGTGGACAGATAAATCAGCAATTAACCGAGCTTTCTACGAAACCTTGGTTCACAAACACGTTGGTCTAGAACTAATTAGAAAAGCTTTCCGCTTTCCATTAGTTCCCAATAGTTCACAGGTAATGACCGCAGATGGAGTCATTAACCTAAAACTGAACTGGAATCAACGAGAACTGGTTCACCCGTTTCTCGTTATCCAAAACTTACCACATGCATCCTACATAGGCTCTGACATTTTGGTAAGGTTAGGTGTCCACGTGGACACCATCAACAAGGTGCTGTGGTCCCTGAAACCAGCCACAAAGGATACGCCTGTGCTAGACGCAGCAAACCTTAAGGCTGGGCAGACCATTCCAGAGGCCTGCCAAGTTGCTAGCAACCAAACCACCACAGTACCGCCACAGGTGATAAACCTAATGGTGCGAATCCACATAATAGCTGGACAAGCTATTAGCCATAAACAGGCATACTTTCAACCCTCTCCTGCATTTTTCAACTTGGGACTGTCCGTGGAAGCCACGAACCAGTTGAGTCTTGACTCCAGGACCACATCTATTGCTGTGTGTAACGCCGGCATGGATGAGGTACTGATCCCAAAAAAGACTATGCTAGGATGGTTGATTTCAACCGACTTTCATGATTTTGAACTAGGCATTCCATTTCTGGGAGGACTCCCAGATAACCTGGTACCGAGTCAAGAAGCTGGGCCAGTATGGTTCACGGAACCAACACAGGCCATAGCTCTTTTCTCAACCAATGATGTCGACCAAGGACCTCAAACCTATGGTGTTTTACCCATAGACAGGCC
>NW_023619282.1:0-10847 GCF_014905685.2 Nematolebias whitei
TATATATATATATATATATATAAGCACTGGCAGCTCAGTGTTCCTCCCACACACAAATTAGATATCACCAAGGACATAAAGCTGTCATCTTCTGATCCTTACTGAGGATTAGGGATAGTATAGTACACATTTGCTTAAACAAACACCAATACAGAGAAAGAAATGTGTTAAATATAGTTTATTGCGTGTTGTTTGCAGCCCTGCTGTCCCTGAGTGTGGAGGAAAGCAGCATCTGCCCTCACAGCCGTTGTTGCACAACACCATTACAGGGCGAGGGCTTGAAGATCATTTTCTCCCTGCGTGCAAAAATGAGGCGCACCACAATACTAATGTATTGTAACAATACTAATGTGTACTAATAGCCCACATTCAGAATGACAATAGTTTTTGTTGTGGAAATGACAATTTAAACTTAAGAACGTTTCACTTTGGAGGCAGCCATCTTCCATCGTGAGGCTCACAGTTAATGGTCAGCAGAGCCAGTTTGCTCTCAGCAGGTAAATAAATGATGATTTTTCTGGCTACGCAAACAACATGGATGTTGTGTCCCCCTGTGCAACAGCTGGTAAAAATGCTGCCATATCAACGCTCATAATCTGAACTCATCAAGACTGAAATGTTTAAAGTCGTCTCAGGTCTGATGGCAGAACAGATGGGTTCCTGCTGCTGCTTGGGCCTCATCTGCCACAACTTTTGTTGTCCTGGCCTCTCAAGCAAATGTTCACCAGTGCACAAACAGCAATCACAGGTGGTTTTCACACTTGGTTTGAGCTCCCCCCCGGTTCACAGACTTCTAAAAGCAGCACCGTCAGTGTTTCCAGCTGGTAAGTGAAGTGAGAGGATGAGTGTACGACAGCATGATGGGTAATCCTAAGTGCTGGAATAGAGGGGAAACTGGACCTACTTCCTTTGTGTTGGAAAATCTTTTCACCTCTTATCTGAAAGGCTTCTTTAGCTCTGACTGGTAGGAAGTTCAAAAACCAAGAAAGTTGCTTTTCATTTTGGTGTTTGGAATAGCGGGATACGTTTAGTGGCAATATAACTTTGTAATTAAAGGAGGCTGCAGAGCAGTAACCACAGTCACTGGAAGACTGGCAGCACTTACATTTTATACAGGTTTGACATTTGTGTTCAGGTGTAGACATAAAAATAAAGCCACTTATAATATGGTCAAATTTAAACAATATCTTCGAAGCATAAACATTTTTCCATGAACATTACAAAGCTAAAGACAACTGTTTACTGTGATCCTTTCCTCCGTGTGATGACAGGGTCATTTTCTGGGAAAAAGCAAACGTTTTGATATAAAGGTGGTTCTACCTTCTTATCTTAATGAGCAACTACTTAATGAGCTACTGTTCACATATCATGGAAACGTCTTGTAGATATTGGCTATAAGATAGTTGCAAAAAGTTCTGCTGAAGGAGGCTTTCCCACTAAACATTAGACGTCGAATGGATGTGCAGATCACGTCTATATTGAGTCCGTCAATCAAGACAATTCTGGACGTCTCCACGACGCGCAAACAAGGTCCACTCTGGACGTCTAACCATGACCTCACTTGTACGTCAATATAGAGTAGAATGTTTGAACGTGGGACTTGGAGGTCATATAGACATCCAAGACAGGCGCAGGTGTGCCTTAAGTGAATCATATTTTTTTATAATCATAAAATTTACCATCATAATTTATAATCAAAAAGTTTTTAAAACCTCATTACTTGTAAATAATACTTTGAACCTCCATTTGGAGAGAGAATTCCCTTCTGCTGTTGTCAGTTTTATGATTATTCCTGATTGAATGTTATGATGTTCCTGCTGGGAGTGTCTCAGGCTACAACAGAAGTGCTACAGCTAGCTGCTAGTGTTATTTGTGTTTGGAAACATCCACAGAATCCAATGGAAATTACTGTACAATGCAAAAATAACATCAGTATTAAAATTTATTCACAGTTTTTTTATTTTATTTTGTCAGCAATGCACTTTGTCCAGTGATTAGTTTGTCAATCTGTTCCAAATTAAACTATTTTCTCTAAACTGAGCTCATTAAAACGGCTATCTACCACAAGTAAGATATTTATTGTTTATAATCTTACCACTAAACGCCCCTTCCAAAGGTCTGAACTATGATTTCTAACATTTTTGTGAATTGTTGGATGTAACTTTAGGGTGTAAAATAACATAAACCTGAAAAAATGTAATCAATTGTCATTGTTTCGTTGCTTTTGTGTCGAGAATAATAAGTTAAGAAGGGGACAACCATCTTTTCAAATTACCTGCTGATCGTGTGAATCCACATATGAATTAAAAAAGCAGGGGTGATATTTTTAGATAATCACTCTGACGCAGTATTCTGACTATAAAAAGTTCAGCAATAAGGTTGAATTACAGAGCCCTCCTTTCCCCTCACCTTCAATTCTTCACTTACTGGAAATTATATACGATATCTACGACTTCTCATCTCTTGTGACAATATCGTGTGAAGGTCCTGGTCGTTTATCTTGTGAGCAGGTGGGAAAAGGTCACAGAAGTTGTGCTGGCGGCTCTGTTTGTGTCAGGGTGAGCACTCTGATCTGATAATGTCCTCATTAGTTGGCCCCAGCTCATCAGAAAGCTCAGCCAAGAGCAGGAGTGCTGCTCTGCTGATGACAGCTGCTGCCTCAGGGCCGTCGGAGGCCAGATGAGCCCTGGCTGGCATCTCTGGGCTCCGTCAACCCCAACTGATCTGTGGGAGGAACCACAAGGAACAAAGGAATGGGAGAGAAATGCTGTTTAAGAATGAGATTTTACTGCATGTTAGTGTCGAAAGGCATGCAGCACATGGGTTGTGTGGTAATAGATCAGCTGCTTTATTGTAGAAAATTATTTTCCTTTCAGAATGAAAAGACCAACCCACTTTCCTCCCCTTTTCTTCTTCTAATGAAGCATCTGAACGGGAAATGACAGAGGCACATCTGGTGCTTCATCATCAAGTGCAGACAGAATATTATCCCAATAGAAAGCTGCGATGAGGTAATAACCCTGCTTCTGTGCTGCAGCTGCATGTGCACCGTCTGCTCGGGGCTGCTTTGTTCTTCTTGTAGCAGAGATCAGTTTTAGAGCCTCGGAGTGGAGCTGTGAGGCGGAGGCTTACTCCAGTCTTCCTGATGGATGGGCCTGAATTTAATCCTGCTATCAGCAAAGTCAGCATGGAAAGGTGGCCCCTCAGTGTACAAACATGTTGGATGTGACAGAGATGTGCTGCCAGCCCTCAGAGTGTGGAAGCAAAATCATAAAGAAGACATTTTAAAGAAATAAACCAAAACAACAGGGTAGTTTTTTTTAGTTTTTTTTTTTTCAAAATTAGGTTCTGTTATTAGCTAAAGAACATACATGGAATAGTAAGTCGGTTAAAGTGTTTTCTTTGTGTTGTTCTGTTTAATTTTAGGGGAAAATGCCAAATATTTTCTCTCAGATTTCGTTTCTCAGATTTTCACAGCAAACTTATAGGATCTTATTTTGTCTTAGTTATGAAAATGTAATTTTATATATTAAAAGAGACAGTATTATTTACTCATTGAGACAGGCCCTTTTTTAAGGGTAAAATGTGGCGTTCAATGTTACTTTTTAATATGTTATGTTGTGTGTTTTGTTCCAGTTTTGTGCTTTGAATTAATTTGTGTTTGGTATTCCTGTGTAACCTCATTCAAGGGCTGAAATCAACCCTTGTTGTTGATGTGCAAGCAGAAAACAGTTCTCTTCTCTGGTTAGTTTAAAACCCTAAAAGCAAGAGTTAGTCAGTGTTAGGTGGTGTCAAAGGCACACACAAGAGTGGTTTATAATTAAAATCTACAGCTAATTGGTGTCTGTGTGGCAGCCACGTAATGCATCATGATTATGTTTCAATTTCATGGACAGCAACAAGCTTCTGCTTTCTTGATTGGGTTACCATGGTGATGTAGTGAACCAGATAACCTCAAATCTACCAGATGGACAGAGACTGTTATTTTCATTGATCTGAATAAGTCTGAACCATCTGATGAACTTTCTTTCTTGAATTAATCAAGCAGAAAAGACAATTCTTTATAATCATTACTGTCTTACAAATGTTTTGATAATCAAATTGTGTTAGTTCACTCAATGCTTTACAGGTTGAAAAGAACTACTAATTTTTATTTTTACATAAACAGTAAGTAATGATTTTTGTTCCTCATTCAGAGAAGAAATCACCTGAATATGCCTTTCTTGATTTTCTGTCTGAAATGAGCAAGCTGTCGTAAGTATGTTAAAGGTTGGTTTTCGGTCAACTAAAATGTTTACCGAGAAAAATGTCATGTTTTACTATTTGAAAAGATTACAAAGTGTGAGACTCCACGAAGTCTGCTGTTGCTGCAATAATCTTTTCTGTATGTTGTAAACAATCCTTGACTTATGATAACATCTTACGTCACAAATCCACTCCTCTTTCTGGTCCTTCCACGAATCAGAAAGCTCTAAATTGAACAGGAAGTCGACCCAAATAAAATGTGGCAACTTCTCAGTTCATAGAGAAGAGAAGGAATAGAGAATTATGGATTCCAGAATTCCAAGAGAATGAGAGTTCTGAGAGATGTTGGAATGAGAGCTGACAACAGGTCCGATAGTCCAACAGAATGAGCAGATTGAGAGTGCAACCGGTTATGAAGAGTTTGGAGTTATGAAGAACCAGGAACGTTTGGGATTATAATTCTGTTTTGAGCTAATCAACGCACGACTTTCTGAAGGTTTGGTAGCTCTCGACGGAGACGCTGAAACGAGTCAGAAAGGAACTACATCCAGCGCTGATTCATCGTCAACAGGTAGATGGTTCTTTTTTGACCAAGTGTACCGTGAGAAGCTGAGGATCTGACGAAGCGTGCAATTTCTGGTTAAACAGATTAAACTTCCCTCACACAGTTCTCTGTAAGATAATCTCCTTTCACTCTAAAACCCACCTCTCTCTCATAAATCAGTACAGATATTTTAGAAATATCTTAAGCAAAGTCCTCAAATCACCGCCGAGTGATTTGAAGTTCATTTTCTGTGAAACTGTCTGTTATTATTTTCATATTTTGCCAAATTAATGTAAATGTTTGATGTTAAACTTTGATTTTGAAAATAAATGATTCCATTCATTTGATGGGTCAAAGATAAACAACGTCTCTCGTTACATTTCTGTTAAATTCAATGCACGACATTTACAGTCAGAAAAATGAAGAACTCGTGAAAAGTATGCATAAATATATATCCATATGTTTGTCATACTACAAGTGACACGTACTTCACGCGTCTCACTACAAACTGGTGGCTCGTACGAATTTCATGAATGACTGTTTAATCCGTGTGTAAATTGATTTTACGTGTTGGCATGGTGAAAGAGTAACAGCTGATGAGCTGTGAATGTTACGCAGCGGCTGAGCTGCGCGCTTGGAGCTGCACCTTTCAAGCAAACGCTGCATGTATAAGCGTTGACCTGGCAATGTTTTAAGAGCTGAAATTGTGTCATTGAGTCTTGTGTAAGCTGAAATTGTACGTCTGTTACGTGTAACTAAGAGCTAATGAGCTGTGGAAGACGTTATTCTGTCTAAAAGTACGAGGTTCTGCTAAGACCCGGCTGTGACCCAGTTTCGGTTCTGTTCAGTTTGAACGAGTATTTTGAATAGATGGATAAACGTTTTAAAAGCTGAGTGCCATCTCAGAACACAGTTAGAAGTTGTTTCGTTACAATTTTTAACAGAAAAAGTGCATTTTGATGGTTTAAAAGACGAAAAAGTGACGAACTATTTTAAGCTAAACCTAACTTGCTAGGTAGAGAAAACGCTTCCTGATTGGTTGAATTCACTGTTGTGGAGCGCTCTGATTGGTTGAGAAATTTGACTGACGTGCTACGTCATCTCCCCTCAAGCCTGCGCTGCGTTGCCATTGGTGATTTTCAGTCACGTGACCCGGATATGAAATTCATTTTCATAGGGAAATAAAATCTGCTTTTTAAAGCTAAAAAGCTCCCCTAAAGTGATTGTTGACACACTGTTAAGTGCTTCGAAGCCTGCTCGCTGAAATTCTGCCACGTTAGAGTTTAAAATTCGCCAAAAAACGATGTTTTTAAACAAAGCTAGCGATGCTAATTTTAAGCTAACAAGCTAACGACCGGAGCTTAAAACTACGCTTAAAATCACTAAATGAAGCTACTATCAGTCCCAAACACTCATGTTCAAGCTATAAAGTCTGATTGCAAAAACTTTTGCCACGTTTGTGTAAAAAATCCGTTCAGAAATGTTGATTTTGACCGAGTTTAGCCGAAGCTAACTTCAAGCTAAGCGGCTAACAACAGGATGTCAACCGAACGCCACAGGAAGTTATAGCACCCCTAGTGGACAACACAAAAAGTGACGGAGTTATAATTGTTGAGGAAATACTGACATCTCCTGGCGAGACGTGAGATCACAGATTTCACTTCGTTTTTTAGGTAAAGAGTGAAATTAAACGTCTTTTTATTTGTCTGTAAGGCAAATTCTGAGTTAACAAACTTCCTCAAAGCTGAATAAAACACTGTTATCTTACATTTTAAAAAGTAATAGGTATTTATGCAAAGAAGCATTCACCAAAAAGTTTATTTCACTGTTAATCCTTTAAAAATAAGGTACAAAAATAAACATTAACTTTTTAAAACAGATACAGTTACAAATATTCACAGAGTTGAACAGTTTACTCATTTTGCTTGAAGGATAATACACGTTTATTTGCAAAATCACTAAATAAGAGTAAATTTATCAGGAAAAAGAGATTTTCTGTTTAATTTACCACCTAAATAAAATATCTCTCTATTTAATTTTAAATAGAAGCTATACAGGAGCAAAGACAGTTTTTCTGAAGAAAGACTGAGTATTCCTCATCATCAAATTCTTTTCTCTTTTCACCCACCTGGGTTGATGAATAACTGTTTAAAATAGCAAATTTCTGGAACAGAACGGTTTAAAATATGTTTTAAACTAATATTGCTGTGAGACTAAAAGAAAATTTGCAGGTTTATAAAAAATTCAGTGTTTTAGAGTAAATACACTAAAAACAGCTTGGTACTCTAGTATCTGTGGAAAATAAGCACAAAAAGTAACACTGCTGAAAGAGCATTTACTTAAATATTCATGAATTGGGGTAAAACCTGAGAAAGGTACCCACAGTTGAATAAGTGACTTATAACAGTACTTCTGTGTAAACCCAAAGCTAAAATAAGTGTGAAAACTCATTGACTTGAATACAAATATTTACCTGTAAAATATCTAAAGCTTGCAACTGTTCAAACAGATAAATTGCTACACAGTGAAAACATGGCGGGTGTGTTAGAAAAAGATTTTGACACAAAAGGAATGGCGGACTGCCTCGAGAATGCGCTCGCGCTTCTCGGAGCGTCCTTACATCCATTTATGACTCAGACAGAGCGCATGAACCCAAAAGAGTTAGTGGACAATCTGAAGGAGGTTGCAGAAAGTGTGACCTCTGCAGAAATCACAAAGTCCAGTTATGAAAAGCTGGCTAAAATTGCAATCTTGCTGAAAGAATCATTCTATAAGGCCGTTGATAAAACTGTTATAATCAAACAAAGGTTAGACAGTGAAATAGATTTGGCTCAAAAGACGGAAGAATACGTCCGTCAATTTAGAAATGAACACGAGGTCCTCATGACGAAACATTATGAACAGATGTTTCAGTTACAGCAAGATACAAGTACAGAAATTGCTTTGCTGAACAGCAAACTACAAGTACTTGAAGCATCACTATCGGAAGCAGAGGATAAAGAACAAGCGTACCAAGCCTCGTGTGCAGATAACGATGTGCTAAAAGCACAGTTACAGACCGCCTTGAAGGAGCTGGACGCTTGCAAAGCAGACAAGACGGAATCACTCCGACGATGGCTGACGTTAGTAAAACAATATCAGACATCACAGGAGGACCTGAAAGCTTGTGAGGAGAATTTAGCTACAGCTATAAACCAGATTTCTGATATGGGGCGGCCTGGTCTGAGACTCAAAGACGAACAGTCTAAGGGTCCGAGACAGCCACGAACTCTCCAGTCAGATGCTGTTGCACCTCTTCCTCCTGACAACACGCCGTTACCCCCACCCCCACCATGGGCGGTAGGGGCAGAACTGCACAAATATGTACCTCTTCCTCCTGACACCATGCCCCCACCCCCACCACCATCATGGGCGGTAGGGACAGAACTGCACCGATATGTACCTCTTCCTCCTTATCAGCCACCCCCACCCCCACCATGGGCGGTAGGAGTAGGCCTTGACCAATCTGCACCAATCACGCATGTGAGACCGTTGATACAGTCTCCTTCAATGGATGATTTGCAGAAAGTCTCAAAATATGTACAACGTTTCGTTCCCGGCCCTATGGGGTCAGCAGGAACAAAAGCGTATCTCAAAGATCTGGATTTCAGATTGAGAGCTTATCCTAATGCTACGGTAGAGGATAAAATCAGTCTGATACGACTCACTTCGGACAGAGAGGTGTTCACCTTCATCGAGCGTCTGCCAGATGCAACGAGGAGGGATTACAACCTTCTGTGTGAGGCTCTGATCAAAGAGTATGACTCTTGCACGGGACCTGCTGGTTTTCCAGCCGCTGACAAGGTCACGCAGGGCAAGAATGAACATCCAAAAGTTTACTACAAAAGAATCTTCCAAGCTTATTTTGGTAACAGAAATGAGACCGGAATGGAAGAAGATGATGGTTTTAAGTTTGTTTTCACCAAAAACCTCCACTCTGATTTTAAAAAATCAGTACAAATGATGGCAAATTTCAGAGAAAAATCCATCAGTGAGATTAAACAGTGTGCTGTGAATGTGTTTGAAGCATGTTCTCATGATAAGACGCCCATTGAAGTGTTTCCTAGTGTAAAGGTTAAACCCCACTCTCTTGAACTAGAAGGACGACGTGCTTCGCCACCTCCTCCTAAGAAAGAGAGAAAACAGTCTGTTCAAAATAACAAACCACGTAAGGAAGGTGCACGTTGGGACAAAAATGCTCCTCTTTCAGAGGATGAACGTGATTATCGTAAATGGGGTGAGCGCAGGACGCAACGATATGAGAAACCATATCGGCAGGGGCAGTACGTAAAGGAACCCCCGAAAGACGTACCTGACCGTCCCCCACCTCGGACGAAACGAACCGAGGCGAAAAAATCACAAAAGTTCCAGAAACAAGGCCCTACACCTCTGAACTCGGAAGAGACAGAGAAAATACGCAGGTTGTTAGAAACTTTGAAACACACTGACACGGGAACCCAACCAGGAGCACTTTGCAGTGATGTAATTCCCATTACATCTAATGGCGCGAATGACAACATAACAGATGTCGGTGAAACACACCAAGACATAACTGTTGTTGACTCAAACAACCCCTCATCAGAAAAAGGGGGGGTAAACACACACACAAACGATGACGAGTCATCGCAAGCTGAACACTCAGAAACAGCTTCTGCTGTGCTGACGGTTCAGACAAACCAAGATTACACAGATAAATCTGAACGCGTGAAAAAGCGTCAGAAAAAAACCAAAAGGTTTCTGTGTAACTTTATCAGAAAGGGGGCCGCCAAGAAGGCGTACCTGTCAGTAACACTCGAAGGTGTCCTCACACACGAAGCGCTCTTGGACGGTGGGGCAGACATAACAATTATGTCAGCTAAACTGTTCGAGGAGCTGAGGACGGCCGCTGCCAGTGTTAACAGGATAATACCTCTCTCTGAATGTGCTATAGAAATGCAGGGTCTCTCAGAAATGAAAACAACCCTGACAGCTATAGCAATGGTTCACATGCAGATTGGCAATATGACACTGTACCACCCGGTACACGTGACCCATGTTGACTCATTCCCATTTTTGGTTGGCCAGGATTTTATAAATCGCTTTAACGCGATTATAGATTATGGTGATCAAATAATGTGGACAAAAGTGAGCAAACCACTGCCAATAGATACGCCTCCGGAGTGTGACACAGACTGCCCAACAGCAGGTACCGCGGAAGGCACAAAGGACTCCTCAGCCGAGGACACGAGCCCGGTGAGTACTCCTCTGACACCATGTGAAACCAAAGAAACCCAAGTGGTCCAAACTCTGACTCAACAAGACAGCCTCCTCTGTGAGCTGGAACAGTCAGAGTCCACCAAACACTACCTACCACTGGTAGTTAAGGGTGTAGAGATCCAAGGGTCCCACACCAACGATGCTGTACTGTCTCTGTGGACAGATAAATCAGCAATTAACCGAGCTTTCTACGAAACCTTGGTTCACAAACACGTTGGTCTAGAACTAATTAAAAAAGCTTTCCGCTTTCCATTAGTTCCCAATAGTTCACAGGTAATGACCGCAGAAGGAGTCATTAACCTAAAACTGAACTGGAATCAACGAGAACTGGTTCACCCATTTCTCGTTATCCAAAACTTACCACATGCATCCTACATAGGCTCTGACATTTTGGTAAGGTTAGGTGTTCATGTGGACACCATCAACAAGGTGCTGTGGTCCCTCAAACCAGCCACAAAGGATACTCCTGTGCTAGACACAGTGAGCCTTAAGGCTGGGCAGACCATTCCAGAGGCCTGCCAGGTTGCTAGCAACCAAGACACCACAGTACCACCTCAGGTGCTTAACCTAATGGTGCGAATCCACATAATAGCTGGACAAGCTATTAGCCATAAACAGGCATATTTTCAACCCTCTCCTGCATTTTTCAACTTGGGACTGTCCGTGGAATCCACGAACCAGGTGAGTCTTGACTCCAGGACCACATCTATTGCTGTGTGTAACACTGGCATGGATGAGGTGCTGATCCCAAAAAAGACTATGC
>NW_023619283.1:0-10816 GCF_014905685.2 Nematolebias whitei
AACCAACCAACCAGCCAATCAATCAACTAACCAACCAGCCAATCAATCAACTAACCAACCAGCCAATCAATCAATGAACTAACCAACCAGCCAATCAACCAACCAATCATTCAAACAGTTCATCAGCCAAGCAGACATTAAATGAAGCAAACAAACAAACAAGTACAAATCAATCAATCAGCCAATAAATGAAGCGATCGATCCATCAGCAGAGCAGCATTACCTTTGATTAGGTTTGAGTCTTTCCTTACACAGCTTTAGAATCAAAACATGGAACCGGGTCTGGATCAGAACCATGAGCTCTGCCTCCTGAACAGTGAAAACGGACTCTGTAGGATTTAGTTTTCAGTGAGTCCAGTCCTGTTTGGACCTGCAACTCACACTGCAGAACCTTCATTTAGTGTTGAACCGGGTCACAGGAAGTTGGACTTTCCATGACTGAACAGCTGTTTTCAGAACTTTAGCTGTTTTTACACAAACAACCAAATGTGAAGGATTCACTGATTTAATGAAATTTCAGCTCTCTAAACTTTACATTTTTATTTTCACAACTTGAACATTGTCTACAGTTTGTCCTCCAGACTTCAGTCTTTCTGTCTCCGTCCCCCCAGAGTGTCTCTGCTGGAGGACTGATGGTGTCCTTTCAGAGGTCAAAGGTCACACAGCTAAACTCCCGCTGACTTCCGTCATATCTGAGCTTCAAACAGGAAGTGGAGGCTCTGTTTAACTTCTCCTCCATCAAACCCTGTAGAACCATCAAACAGAACCTGTGGTACCACCAGAACCTTCTGCTGCTCACGGGTCAAGAGGTTCTTCTAGTTTTCACAGAGACTGTTTGTCTGAGGCTTCCTTTTTACTCTGAGGTTCTGCCTGAAGAGCTGCTGGGTGCTGCCCCTTCCCTTGGCAACTGGTGACACAGCAGATTGTGGGTCTTCTGTATTACCCAGCATGCTTTTCTTCCTCCTCTCCTCACAGATCCTTCATGAAGTCTCTGATCGGACCCCTGATGTCCAGGAGGATTCAGTCAGAGGGTTGACAGGAAACAGGAAGAGGTTTCAGAATAAAGCTCAAAGATACTCTTCAGAATAAGAGCCCATCTGGAAGCCTCAGATTCTGCAACCTTTGTTCAGGAATGTTCTGGTTCTGTATAGTTGTTTTGTAACTGTCGCGGGCCAGAACCAAGAACATGTTCTGTCTGACTCACTGTTTGGATCAGATCCAGAGTCTGAGTCTAAAGAACCAGAGGAGGAGTTTCAGGGAAGAGAAGCCACAAACGGGTTGTTTTCCTGATCAGAACCAGATGGTTCTGGTCCTCTCAGAGAAGGAAGGCGGGCCAGCTTCACGAAGACTGCGCTGAGAGGAGAGGAAGACTTGGAGAAAGTGATGAAGACGAGTTCAGCTGTGACTGACAGATCATGTTGGACTGATCTGGACTGCTCTTCGGACCTCAGTGGACCAGAAGACATTGTCCCTTTACAGAGACAGAAGACCAACATCTTCCCCTTGTGGGTGTTTGAGCACCGGACCCTGTCTCTTCAGGTTCTGAGGGTTTAGATGGTTCTGATGGTCCGGTTCTGTTGGACTTCCTCCAAACTCTGCAGAGTTTTTACTTGTTTTGTTAAATTTTCAGCTTTCTGACTGCCTGTCTGTCTATCTGACTGACTGTCTGTCTGTCTCACTGTCTGTCTGACTGTCTCTTTATCTGTCTGTCTGACTGACTGTCTGATTGTCTTTCTGTCTGTCTGACTGTCTTTTTATCTGTCTGTCTGTCTGACTGTCTCTTTATTTATCAGTCTTACTGCCTGTCTGTCTGTCTGACTGTCTCTTTATCTGTTTGTCAGTCTGTCTTACTGTCTGTCTGATTGACTGTCTCTCTGTCTGACTGACTGTCTCTTTATCTGTCTGTCTGTTTGCCTGCCTGTCCGTCTGTCTCTTTATCTGTTTGTCAGTCTGTCTTACTGTCTGTCTGACTGACTGTCTGTCTGATTGGCTGTCTCTCTGTGTCTGACTGACTGTTTTTTTATCTGTTTGTCTGACAAACTGTCTGACTGTCTGTCTCTCTGACTGTCTGACTGGTAGTTTGTGTTACATATGTCCTCAGATTCAGCACCAGACTCACCTCACCACTGGATGAAGAGCATCTCAGCGTGACCTCAGCAGAAGTGAGGAGTACGTTCAGGAGGATTAATCCTCACAAAGCCACTGGCCCAGACATCATCCCCGAGAAGGTGATGATAGACTGTGTTGATCAGCTCTGCGAGGTGCTGGCAGACATCTTTAACTCCTCACTCACCCTGGCAACAGTTCCCACCTGCCTGAAGATCGCAACCATCATCCCGTCCCAAAAAGCTCTACAGTGACTGGTCTGAATGACTATCGGCCAGTGGCCCTCACCCTGATAGTCGCTGAAATCTTCGTAAAACTGGTCATGACTCGCATCAAAACAACCATCAACATGAATGAGGACCCTCATCAGTACGCATACTGTGAGAACCAATCAACAGAAGACGCCATCTCCTCTGTGGTCCACACTGCTCTCACCCACTTGGAGCAGAAAAACTCCTACATCCGTATGATCTTTGTGGACTTCATGTCTGTCTTCAACACCATGATCCCCCAAACCCTAATGGACAAACTATCCACACTAGGACTAAGTTCCTATCTATGCAACTGGGTCCTGGACTTTTTAACAAACAGAGCACAGTCAGTGAGGATCCACAACTTCTCCTCATCCACCATAACCCTCAGCACTGGCTCTCCTCAGGGATGTGTGTTGAGCCCCCTCCTGTTTACTCTGCTCACGTATGATTGTGCAGCTACCCATCCAGGCTGTCACATTGTAAAGTTTGCAGATGATACAGCGGTGGTGGGATGCATCACAAACAACAATGAGTCCAGCTACAGGCTGGAGGTGGAACATTTGGAGAGCTGGTGCAGGAAGAACAACCTTCACATCAATGGGAAGAAGATGAAGGAGATGGCTGTGGACTTCAGAAGGAACAAACACACATAGGAGGATCTGCAGTGGAAGTGGTCTCCAGCTACAAGTACTTGGGTGTACACCTGAACAACAACCTCAGCTGGAGCAACAACACCACCAGCCTGATGAAGAAAGCTCATCAGAGACTCTACTTCCTCAGACGGCTGAGACGAGCTGGTCTGGAAGCTCAGTCCTCACCTCCTTCTACAGGTGTGCAGTGGAGAGCATCCTGTGCTCCAGCATCAACGTGTGGCATGGAGGCTGCACAGCTGCAGAAAGAAAAGCTTTGCAGAGAGTGGTGAAGGCTGCACAGAAGATGTTGGAGTCAGCCTCCCCACCATCACAGACATCTACACCTCCAGATGCAGGAAGAGGACCACCTGCATCATGAAGGACCCCACTCACCCAGCACACACACTTTTTGCCCCACTCCTCTCAGGAAGGAGTTTGAGGAGCATTAAGTGTAGAACCACTAGACTGAGGAACAGCTTCTACCCTGAGGCTGTTAGACTCATGAATCTCTAACTAGAATAATCACTGTGAAGAATCACATCATGTTGCTGCTGATCTGTTTCATGTTGCTGCTGATCTGTTTCATGTTGCTGCTGATCTGTTTCATGTTGATGTGTTCATGCGTGCACATCTGCTCACACAGACTCATGTTCGTGCTGCTGTTCGGCGTATTGTTTTTATGCTGTTAGTGCTTAGTGTGTTTTTAGTCTAACGTTTTTCTTAGTTCATATCTTAGATCTTATTACTTTTTCTTTTACATTTTATACTTTGTTGGATGTAACTGGGACCCTGTGTACATAATCTCAACCCACCACATGTACCACATGGTGCATGACAAATAAAAATATTTTGAATTTGACTTTGAAAAGCTCCTGTAGTTTTAGGAGGAGCTCCGGTAGTTTCATGAGGAGCTCTGGTAGTTCCAGAAGGAGCTTTGACAGTTCCAGGAGGAGCTCCGGTAGTTCCAGGAGGAGCTTTGACAGTTCCAGGAGGAGCTCCAGTAGTTCCAGGAGGAGCTTTGATAGTTCCAGGAGGAGCTTTGGTAGTTTAAGGAGCAACTCCTGTAGCATCAGAAGCTGCTCCTGTAGTTTCAGTAGGAGCTTTGGTAGTTCCAGGAGGAGCTTTGACAGTTCCAGGAGGAGCTCTGGTAGTTTCAGGAGGAGCTCCGGTAGTTCCAGGAGGAGCTTTGATAGTTCCAGGAGGAGCTTTGGTAGTTTAAGGAGCAACTCCTGTAGCATCAGAAGCTGCTCCTGTAGTTTCAGTAGGAGCTTTGGTAGTTCCATGAGGAGCTCTGGTAGTTCCAGAAGGAGCTTTAGTAGTTTAAGGAGCAACTCCTGTAGCATCAGAAGCTGCTCCTGTAGTTTCAGTAGGAGCCTTGGTAGTTCCAGGAGGAGCTCCGGTAGTTTCAGGAGGAGCTTTGATAGTTCCAGGAGGAGCTCCAGTAGTTTCAGGAGGAGTTCCAGTAGTTTCAGGAGGAGTTCCAGTAGTTTCAGGGACTCAAACCTGCATCTTTTCTCTGTATTTCCTCTCTTTCCTTCTGTTTTAACTTCAAACATTTTTCTTCCTTAATGTTTCAAAGTCCTCTTTTGAACTTTATTTCTTAGAGTTTCAGAATAAAAGCTGGGGTGCGAGGTGAGAGGAGCTGACAATAAAAGCTCACAGACTGAAAAGAAAAACCTGAAATGTGTCAAAATAAAGTCCCACTCTGCAGGAAACGCTCATCTCCATGGCAACGCCAGCAGGTTTGCGCTCACTCTAAGCCCAGAGGTCAAATGTCATGGCCCGCGCTCAGGTTTCAGTGCACAGTTTTATCAGGAAGCACACAGCAAGTGTCCCAGAGAGGACACGGTAACCATGGCAACCAAAGCAACGACAACAACTGACCCTCCCATAACCCCCAAAGAAAGAATTATGGTTTTATCATGAGATGCAATTCCTGCTGCCGCGTGTCAGAGCTACAAGTCATGATGTAAACATGAAAACAACAAGTAAACAACATGTACACAACACACAAATAACACAGCATCAACAAAATAAACACACTTCTTGTTTCAGCTGTTTCCTCTTCAGGTGTCCCTACACCACTCCTCTTCCTACATCTCACTCTGTCTTCTGCATCCTCTGTCCTCACTCTGTCCTCTGTCCTCACTCCAGCTACCTCTAACTGCATCCAATTTATCTCCTCTTTGTATTTTTCCTGGCAGCTGCATTTCTAACATCCTTCTACCAATATACCCATGGTCCCTCCTCTGGACATGTCCAAACCACTGTCCCTCCTCTGGACATGTCCAAACCATCTCAGTGTGTCCTCTCTAACTTTATCTCCCAGTTGTTCAACCTGTGCTGTACCTCTGATGATCTCATTCCTAGTCTTGTCCATCCTTGTCACTCCTAAGGAGAACCTCAACATCTTTATTTCTGCCACTTCCACTTCTTTCTCCTGTCTTTTTGTCCATGTTGCTGTCTCCAGACCATACAACATAATTGGTATCACCAGTCTTGTAAACTTTTCCTTCCAGCAAAAATCATAGTCCACATGGATTTCTGCCTGACCTCATCTGTTAGTCAGTTCATGAACAAGAAGGGGCTCAGAGCCGAACCTTGATGCACTCCCACCTCCACCTTGAAGCTATCTGTCACTCCTACAGCACATCTCACCACTGTCCTGCTGTCCTCATACATATCCTGTACCAGTCTAACATGTCCTAAACATGTCCTCCTGTCATAAGCTTTATCTAAATCCACAAAGACACAATGGAGTTTTTATTTTACATTCAACCTTTATTTCTACAAGTTAGTCTCATTGAGCCTCAAGGACTTATTTAGAAAAGAGACCTGATTTAAACAAAGAACACAGATGACAACAGTATTCATCTATCCATCCATCATCTTCCTCTTGTTCAGAAGTCGGGTTGCAGGGGCAGCAGCTTGAGCAGGGAGGGAGGTCCAGACATCTCTTTCCACAGCCTCTTCCAGCTCTTCTGGGGGGACCCCAAGGCGTTCCCAGGCCAATCGAGAGACATAGTCTCTCCAGCATGCCCTGGGTCTTCCCCGAGGTCTTCTCCCAGTTGGACATGCCTGAAGCATCTCCCTAGGGAGGCACCCAGGGAGCATCCTTACCAGATGCCTGAACCACCTCAACTGGCTCCTCTGGATGTGGAGGAGCAGTGGTTCTATTCTGAGTCTCTCCTGATAACTGAACTTCTCACCCTGTCTCTAATGGAGAGTCCAGCTCTGCAGAGGAAACTCATTTCAACCACCTGCATCCGCGATCTCATTCTGACAACAGTAGCCAATCACATAAAAGCATATAAATGGAAAATAAATGCAAGAAAATTGTATTAAAAACAAAACAAAAACAGCTACATTATAAAGCAATATAAAATACTCAAGTTCTTTCTGACCCTCTCTGTACTTCTCCATCAACATCCTAAACAAAGATGGCATCTGTGGTGCTCTTTCTCAACATGAAACCATACTGCTGTTCACAGTCACCTCTCGTTTAAGTCTTGCTTCCACAACTCTCTCCCAGATCTTCATGGAGTAGAGGCAGGGCAGCCAACTTGGGACCTGAAAGTCCCAGGTTTGATCATCAGTCATTGCACATCTCGTGGTGTCTCTGAGCAGCACACCCTATCCCCAATTTGATCCTCAGGCACTTTCAATAGCTGCCCACTGTTCCACCTGGGGTGGACAGGTTAAATGCAGAGAGCCAATTTCACCATTGTATGGGAACATACTATACACAATGATGACAACACATAACACATTATTAGGCCCGAGCAGCGAAGCGCTGCGAAGGCCTATTGTAATTGCTCCGTTTATTATTACGATTCTTGGTCCAAAAGAATTGCTAATTTGGAGGAGTTAACATATCTAAAAACTCACCAAACTTTACCCAAAATTGTCCCCTGCATGAAATTTTAGTATTTTAATGGAACCAAAAGTGGGCGTGGCCAAACTGCTCAGCTCTGCCCCTAACGTGTGATAGGACAACTGGTACATCCTAGAGAGCTGAAATTTGGTACATAGGTAGAACTCATTGATTCAAGAAAAAAAGTCTCTTGGAGGTATGCCCTAAACCCAACAGGAAGTCGGCCATTTTGGGTCAAAGGGTCATTTTTGGGCATTTTTCACTTTTCATACATGGTAAATTTTAACGAACTCCTCCTAGGCATTTTGAGAGATTGCCTTCAAACTTGGTGGATATGACCTTAAGACATTGGGGAATAAAAGTTATCAAAAAATTGCGTTTTCATATATGTTGAAGGGGCGTGGCCAAGCCTCAAAGTTACGCCTCACGCTATAAATTTCCAAACGTTATAACTTTCACATTGAAAGAACAAAATGCACAAAACTTGGCATAAGCCATCCCTGTCCGATGCCCGACGATCCTCTGTGGTCATATTCTGACGTCAAAGCCCCGCCCCCTCAGAACAGGAAGTCACTTTTTTTGCTTGGAATGCTCCCTCTCTGACATTCTTGACCTAAACAAGATGATCCTGTGTTAGAACACATATAACAAGATGGTCCGACTTGCTTTAAAGCGCAAACCGTTTTCGCTGGAGAATGTGGGCGTGGCGGCGTGGCGAAGTCAGAAGTGATGCCATTGCAATACGTTTGGCTCTAAATTCCATAGATTTAAGCCGAGGTTCACCAAAATCACTATGATCGATCATTATCCACCCATTGAACAGGAAGCCATGATAATTGGCCAATAGCCTCCACAGCGCCCCTAGAATATTTTAAAACCTCAGCCCCAAGCCATTTTTGGACCGCTAATTCTGAAACTCGGTGAACATCTGTATCTTCTCAAGACCTATGAAAAAGTCTCTTAGAGCCTTGGTCCAAACTCAACAGGAAGTCGGCCATTTTGAGTCAAAGGGTCATTTTTGGGCGTTTCTAATGGCGAATTTTAACGAATGCCTCCTAGGGATTTTGAGTGATTGCCTTCAAACTTGGCTAATATGCCCTTAAGACATTGGAGAGTAAAAGTTATCAACAGCTTTCAGTTTCGTTTTGGCAAAGGGGCGTGGCCAGGCCTCAAAGTTGCGCTTCACGCCATAAATTTACAACACTAAAACTTACACATTGAAAGAACGAAATGCACCAAACATAGCAAGACTTATCCCTGATGGATACACAACGATCTACTGTTGTCATATTTTGACATCGTGAAAGCCCCGCCCCCTCAGACCATGAAGTCTGTTTTTTTACTTGGAATGCTCCCTCTTTGACACCATTGACCTAATCAGGATGATCCTGTCTTAGAATACAGATAAGATAGTCTGACTTGATTTAAAGTGCAAACCATTGTTGCTGGAGGATGTGGGCATGGCAGCATGGCGAATTAAGAAGTGACGCCATTGCAATACATTTGGCTCCAAATTGCACAGATTTCAACCGAGGTTCACCAAAATCGCTATGATCAATCATTATCCACCCCTTGAACAGGAAGCCATGATAATTGCCCAATAGCCTCCACAGCGCCCCCTAGAATATTTAAAAACCTGAGCCCCAAGCCATTTTTGGACCGATTATTCTGAAACTCGGCGAACATCTGTATCTTCTCAGGATCTATGAAAAAGTCTCTTGGAGCACTGGTCCAAAATCAACAGGAAGTTGGCCATTTTGGGTCAAAGAGTCATTTTTGGGCGTTTCTAATGGCAAATTTTAACGAACTCCTCCTAGGGATTTTGAAGAATTGCCTTCAAACTTAGTTAATATGCTCTTAAGGCATTGGAGAGTAAAAGTTATCAAAAGCTTTTGGTTTTGTTTTGTTAAAGGGGCGTGGCCAGGCCTCAAAGTTGTGCTTCACGCCATAAATTTAAAAACGCTATAACTTTCACATTGAAAGACCGAAAAACACCAAACTTGGCATGACTCATCCCTGTAGATGCCTGACGATCCACTGTGGTCATATTTTGACGTCAACAAAGCCCTGCCCCCTCAGAACAGGAAGTCTATTTTTTACTTGGAATGCTCCTTCTTTGACACCCTTGACCTAATCAGGATGATCCTGTCTTAGAATACAGATAAGATTGTCTGACTTGATTTAAATTACTAACAGTTATAGCTGGAGGATGTGGGTGTGGCGGCATGGCGAATTAAGAAGTGATGCCGTTGCAATACGTTTGGCTCTACATTGTGTAGTGATGTAGGGACAGCTTTCGCTGTAACATACTACTAATTCTGGATTCAAATCAATGAAATAACAGTTCCTGTCCCCTGAAGGTCCTCAGAGACAGATTGATGTCGGAGGTCTAATTCACTACAGTTGCACAGATTTGAGCCGAGATGTAACAAAATCACTATGATTGATCATTATCCACCCCTTAAACAGGTGTCCATGATAAGTGGCCAATAGCCTCTACAGCGCCACCTATATTCTTCTTACAGTTATAGCTCAGTGATACAACATCCGATCTGAACCAGATTTTTGTTGCATCATCTGTAAGCATTTTGAGACACATTGGTATTGTTGTTTAATATTTGACTCAAGTGTGTCCCCTAGAAAATTCAAACTGTTATATCTCAGTGACATATCATCCGATCTGCACCAGATTTTTGGTGCATCATTAGTGAGCACTTATGGACACATTGGTATTGTTTTTTAACTTTTGACTTCAGTGCGCCCCCTACATTATTCTAACAGTTATAGCTCAGTGAAACATCATCCGATCGTAACTAGATTTTTTGTGCATAATCGGTGAGCATGTCTAGACACATTGATATTGTGGTTTAACATATGACTCAAGTGCACCCCCTAGAATATTTAATCAGTTATATCTCAGTGAAATATCATCCAATCTGCACCAGATTTTTGGTGCGTCATTAATGAGCACTTCTAAACACACTGGTATTGTTTTTTAAATTTTGACTCTAGTGCGCTCCTACATTATTCCAACAGTTATATCTCAGTAAAATATCATCCAATATGTTCAAGATTTATTGTGCGTGATCAGTGAGCACTTATAGACACATTGGTATTGTTCTTTAATATTTGACTCAAGTACGCCCCCTACGATATTCCAACAGTTATATTTCAGTGAATTATCATCCGATCGGAACTAGATTTTTGGTGCATAATCGGTGAGCATGTCTAAACACATTGATATTGTGGTTTAACATATGATTCAAGTGCGCACCCTCTCATACTGATATGAACGGAAGGCAATTGCAAAGTTTAGGCATATACGCACCCTGGTGGACGTGTGTGGGAATGGCATGAGAGCATTCGCGACGGCGACTGGGAGGCGTTGCTGAAGCACCCACGGTCGTGGCTGATGCCGAAGGTTCGACGAATGCGCACTCCGGTGAACAGGCGCAGGACGAGAGCGTGAGCGTTCACGATGCTGACTGGGCGGAGTCGCTGGAGCTCCCGCAGTCGCCATAAGGCCAGAGTGGCGCCTTGCTGCGAGGGCCTTCAATGCTGCTTGCAGCTTTAATTATTATTATTATTGTTATTGTTATTGTGGGGAGTGGTGGTGCAGAGGTTAGAGAAGGTGGGCCTGTGATTGGAAGATCGCCGGTTCAAGCCCCGGTACTGACAATATCAAAAATGTGGATGGGGTAGGTGAAGTACTAGGGCTGGGCGATGTATCGAATATACTCGATGTATCTCGAGTTTTTCAATTTACGATGGTTAAAATGGCTCTATCGCAACCATCGATTATAAATTGCCATTCAAATAATAAGCTTTCCGCATCTAATTCACTGTGAGTTTCATTTATCCGACACGCATTGAATGCATCACTACTCCCTGCCCCCTCTCAATCTGAAAATGTTCCGCATGACACGCTGTGCGGAGCATGCGCATATAGA
>NW_023619284.1:0-10802 GCF_014905685.2 Nematolebias whitei
TTTTGTTTGTTGCGTAGGATATTATTTTCCCTCTCATAACTGTTTTCCCAGCCTCCCAGAGTGTACACGCTGATGTACCTGGCAAGTCATTAAACTCTAAATACGATGTCCATTCATTTTTAAAGTATTGTATAAATTCTTCGTCCATAAGCAGTGAGGTATTTAATCTCCAGTTTATACTTTTTGAGATTTCTTTCTTATTATCTAAATTTAAAGTAACTGGTGCATGATCGCTGACAGCAATAGGGTGTATCTTAGTGTCTGAAATGTTGTTCAGCAATGAGTTGCTGGTTATAAAATAATCCAAACGAGAGCAAGAGTGATGCACATGTGAAAAGAAAGAATACTCTTTACTATTAGGATGAAGAGACCGCCATGCATCGCAGAGTCCATAATCACTCATGTACTGTTTAACTACATTTATGGATTGCCAACTGCGTTGAGCTCCTACTGCTCAGTCTGTCTATTTTGTTATCTAGAACAAAGTTAAGATCACCTCCCAGTACCAGTGAGCAATCCATGTGATTTGATAGAGTAGAGAAGAGATCATGAAAAAAAGCAGCATCGTCCACATTTGGCCCATATAAGCTAACAATACAATAGTTTTGACTGAGTATGGATAATTTTAATATTATATATCTACCTTGCGGGTCCATAACTGTGTCTAATATTGTGAAGTTCACATTTTTATGTATTAATATTGCTACTCCTCTCTGTCTTGAGTTATAGCAGGCTGAGAATACATCAGGAAACTCAGGAGATTTTAGCTCATCCACAGTTGACGGTAATTTATGAATTTCTTGGAGTAATACAACATCTGCCTTTAATCTTTTAATCTGGCTAAAGATTCTATTTTTTTTTATGTTGGCTACCGGCTCCATTAATATTCCATGTGACAAACCTTAAGATGCCCATACTTGTGCTTGTGAAAATATAATTTAACCACACCCATTATCACAAATATCAAAAATAGTAAAACACCCAGACAATAACATAATCCTTAATGATTGATTATTTATGATTTATAGATAAACTAAGTGCTGTTTTTGAAGGTAAATCATGGATGTATTCCTTTATGAGGTATTTGTATGTATGTATATGGATATATATAAGCCTTTGTGCCTGTGTGCTAATAATTGTTGAGTCAGAAAAATAGAGACAAAAAAAAGAAAGTGAAATGATAATAAACACGTAAAGATAAAAGAAGAAAAAATAAAAAAAGAACCCCCTTACCATATTAAGTGCCATGCCACCATGTACCACCACCATCTGTGTAACCCACCAACCGAGCTGTGCTGAAAAATTGCATATATATCTGGTAAGTAATATGAATATATATGCTTGCTAATACATTTTAAGTAAAATTAGCAACTGAAAATCATACTTATTATATTATTAATAGAGCCAGGGAGTAACCTCTGGATCTCTAAACAGCTGACCATTGATGTAAAGTTTGTCAACAGCCACAGCAGCTCTTCTGCCCTCGTTTATATTTTTCTTCCTAATCGGGAACAGAACGCGCCTTCTACTCAGAATTTCTGCAGGGAATTGGTAATTCATGCTGTAGTTCGTGTCACGCAGTTCCCTACCTCGGCTTTTTACTTGTTCTTTTTGTTTATAGTGCTCAAACTTAGCTACAATCGGCCGCGGCCGATTGTTTCCAGGCTTCTTACCTCCGAGGCGGTGGACCCGGTGAAAAGTGATGGAATTAACCACGTCACTCGGCAACTTCAGCTGATTCTGGATGAAGTCACGGACGGAGGCCTCAGGGACCTCGTCCGCTCGCTCCGGTATTCCCGAGAAGACGAGGTTATCCCGCATGCTCCGGGCTTGGATATCCAGGATCGATCCTTTTATTTTTTTATTATCCCCGGATAGCAGCGTCATCTCCTCGGTGAGTTGTTTTACCGTTCCTCTAAGCTCCTGATTTTCACTAGCAAGTAATGCTACCTGTTGTTGGCTGAATTCTAAAGACTCCCTGAGGCCTTGAAACTCTTTATGCAACATCTCTACTAACGCTAGTCGGGCATCTAAGCTAGTTAGCTTTTGGTCAATTGATTCCAATATCTCCTTTAAACCTGAATTATCAGGAGACGGTGCCGTAACGCTGTCTGAGCTTCCCTGTCGATGCCGCTTAGCAGTGGGGATGTTAGCTGAACCGCTAGCAGCACCGGATGTTTCTTTAGGCTTACCCATGACCAAGCTGTAAAAACACTCGTCAACAAACGATTCCAGGCTTTCCAAGGTCTCCTCGTCCAGTTTGTTTGATTGAATCAAAAAAGTTTGTTACTAATATTTAGGACTTTCTTAATGATCTTATATTTAATTAAACAGTTTTTATTTAAATAAATACGAACTGACCAAAGTTTTATCATAATACGCACAGTTTCTTCCTAGTTCTCAGCAACAGCTCATTGCACCGCCACACCCACCTAGCGGATGTGAAATGGATCCAGAATGTAGTTTCTTAATATGGTTTGTGTGCAGGATTGGCGACCAGACACAGCCACGAGGAGACCAGACAGGCAGGACGAACGGGAAACAACAGACGGGCAGAAAGGCAACAGGTTAGTATAAAACTTGAACACTCTTAGGTTTGGCTGGCTGTCACAATATTACCAAAGGCAATAAATGTTCGAACGTCGGCTGAACATCTGGTTGTGGCTTAAGTAGAGCAGGAGGTGGAGGTACAGGACTTGGTAGCAGGTGCAGCTAATCAGCCAATTAGTTGGAGAGAGTGAGAAGGTTAAAGGAGAAGGCAGAGAATCCCACAGTGCCCCCCCTCAAACATCGCCTCCAAGCGATTTCTTCTTGGCTGGGTGATCCCTATAAAAAGTGGTGATTAGGGAGGAGTCCAAAATGAAGGATCGGAGAACCTCCGATCGCTCCTCAGGCCCATAGCCTTCCCAGTCCACAAGGTACTGAAGGTTTCGACCCCTGCGACAAACATCCAGCAGGCGTCTGAAAGAATAAACAGGGTCGTTGTCCATGAGCCGGGGGGGTGGAGGGAGGTTGGCAGGTGAGTTGAGCGGGCTGACAGAGACGGGCTTAATTTGGGAGACATGAAAAGTGGGATGTATCCTCAGGGTGGGAGGTAGTTGGAGACGGACAGCTGCAGGGTTGATGACTCTGATTATAGGGAAGGGGCCGATGAACCTGGGGGCTAGTTTTCTGGGCGTATCTTTTAATTTGATGTCTCTAGTGGATACCATACCTTCTGCCCCACCTGATACTTTGGTGCGGAGGAACGGTGTCGGTCGGCAAATCTTTTATTTTGCTCGGCTGTCCGAAGGAGGGCTGTTCTGGTCTGGCGCCAAATCCTACAACACCGACGTAGATGATGCTGAACAGAAGGAACAGAGATGTCAGACTCTTGGGAGGGAAATAAAGGTGGAGGGTATCCCAGATAGGCTTCAAAAGGAGACAGACCTGTGGCAGACGAAGTTTGAGAATTATGGGCATATTCAACCCAGGGCAGGTGTTTGCTCCAGGAGGTTGGGTTGTGTTCAATAACGTACCTTAATGCAGATTCGAGCTCCTGGTTGCACCTCTCAGTCTGTCCATTAAACTGAGGGTGGTATCCCGACGTCAGGCTTGAGGTGGCTCCCAAGGCATGGCAGAAGGCCTTCCAGACCTTTGAAGTGAATTGTGGACCTCTGTCAGAAACTATGTCAAGGGGTATGCCGTGTAACCGAAAAACATGTTTAATCAGGATCTGGACTGTCTCTGATGCTGAGGTAGTTTAACCAGAGGGATGAAGTGTGCTGCCTTGGAGAAGCGATCAATGATTGTACATACAACAGAGTTACCTTCAGAAATTGGTAATCCAGTGACAAAATCCAAAGCTATGTGAGACCATGGACGCCCAGGTGGAGGAAGGGGATGGAGGAGGTCCGCCGGGGGTTGATTACTGTTCTTGTTACAAGTGCAGGTTGTGCATGCGGACACGTACTCCCTGATATCCTTCTCCATGTTAGGCCACCAGAAGTTTCTCTTTGCGAGTGAAACTGTGCGTCTCATGCCTGGATGACAGGAAAATCTGGCAGAGTGAATCCAGTGTAGAACCTTACTTATGACGGCAGAAGGGACAAATCTCTTCCCTGGGGGACCGGTGCCGGGGTCAGGTTCACTCCTTTGGGCCTCAAGGATCTCCTTTTTGATGTCCCATGTCATGACTGCCACCGTGCAGGACTGGGGTAGAATATGACCAGGTGACTCTGTCTCGGATGATGAGAACTGATGGGAAAGAGCATCAGGTTTAACGTTACGTGAACCAGGGATGTATGTGATAGAAAAATTAAATCGGCCGAAAAACAATGACCAGCGAGCCTGGCGGGCGTTGAGTCTTTTAGCCCCTTGAATGTATGCGAGGTTTTTGTGATCTGTCCAAATTACAAAGGGTAATTCTGCTCCCTCCAGCCAATGCCTCCATTCTTCCAGGGCCAGTTTTATAGCCAGCAGTTCTCGGTTTCCCACATTGTAATTTCTCTCAGCGGGAGACAGCCGCCGAGAGAAAAAGGCACAGGGGTGGATCTTACCATCTATAGAGGATCTCTGAGAGAGTACTGCACCCACCCCAGTATCCGATGCGTCCACCTCCACAATGAACTGCCGATGGGGATCCGGGTGGGAGAGGATGGGGGCTGAGGAGAAGAGTGTCTTAAGTTTCAGGAAAGCATCCTCAGCTTCTGGGGACCAGACAAATTTTCGGAGAGAGGAGGTGAGTTGGGTTAGTGGTGTGGCTACCTGACTGTAGTTCTTGATAAAACGTCAGTAGAAATTGGAGAAACCCAGGAATCGTTGGAGCTGTCTCCTATCCTGGGGAGTAGGCCACTCTGCTACTGCTTTAATCTTCTCTGGGTCTGACCGGACCTGTCCTTCTTCAAAAATAAAACCCAGAAAAGTTACAGATGACAAATGAAACTCACGTTTCTCAGCTTTGACATAAAGTTTGATTTCCAAGAGTCTCTGAAGAATAGCCTTGACATCACTAGTGTGTTGAGTCGGGTCTTTGGAAAAAATCAAAATATCGTCGAGATACACAAAGACAAATACAAGCAGAAAGTCTCGTAGGACGTCATTGATAAGGTTCTGAAAAACTGCTGGAGCGTTGGTGAGGCCAAAAGGCATGACCAGGTATTCAAAATGTCCAAGGGGGGTCTTGAATGCAGTCTTCCATTCGTCCCCCTCTCGGATTCTTACCAGGTGGTAGGCATTGCGGAGGTCTAGCTTGGTGAAAATCTTGGCATCTTGTAGCTGTTCGTATACGGAGTCGATAAGTGGCAGGGGATACTTGTTCTTGATGGTAATCTTGTTAAGGCCTCTGAAGTCGATGGAGGGTCTCAAAATCTTGTCTTTTTTAGATACAAAAAAGAACCCTGCACCGAGGGGAGACGTGGATGGACGGATTATGCCTGATTAAGGACTCCTCTATATACTGCCTCGTAGTCTCCCTTTCTGGGCACGACAGGTTGTAGAGTCTGCTGGACGACAGAGGGGCACCAGGAAGGAGATCAATAGGACAGTCATAAGGTCTGTGGGGTGGTAGAGAGATGGCCTCCTGTTTGCTGAAGACCGGGGCAAGAGCATGATATATGGGGGGTACTTTGGAAAGGTCAATTTCTTCCTGGACGGGGGTGTGAAAAGGACCCTGATGAAATGGCCGAGTGCAAACAGTCAACAGAACAAGTATCGCCCTAACGTTCAATCAGGTTATCCCTCCAATCGATTTGGGGGTTGTGTTTAACTAACCAGGGATAGCCTAAAATAAGTTGAGGTCTCGGGGAGTCAAAAATAAAAAACTCACATTTTTCATGATGGTTGCCTGACAGAACCAGGTGAAGGTCTCGAGTCCAGTGAGAGATGGAGGTAATGGTCTGGCCGGTGAGACCTGAAACATTGACAGAATTATTTAAAGGAACCATGGGTAGATTGAGATGTTCGATGATATCTAGAGAAATAAGGTTCTAATCAGCTCCGGAATCAATCAGTGCTTGGATGGGGAAATTTACATTCTTAAAACAAATTATTGCAGGTAGACAAAAACTTTTCTCTGGAGAAGAGGTCACACTACCCACCAATATCTCCTGACCTATTGAGGGTGTCTTCCTTTTAAACGGAGCTGACAATTTCTCACATAATGGCCGTGTTTGTGTAGATGAACAGATGCTCAGATATATTCATCAATTAACACGGATTCCTCATTTTTCTGAACTGAATAAAACGTACATTGAATTTAATGAAATGCAAACGTGAGACGTCATTTATATTTGACCCATCAAAATGAATGCGGTCATTTATTTACAGAATCAAAGTTTAACATCAAACATTTACATTAATTTGGCAAATTATGAAAATAACAACATAAGCAATCAATCAGGAAAAATCATACGGCCATGATTTTTCCGTTGCGTCACCACAGACATTTATGAAAACTGTACAATTATGATCTTTTACCCACACGGATGTGGATGAGCACTTTACACAGACATTTCTAAAATATCTGGAAGAATATCTACTTGATAGAAGAGTTTAAAGATGGGAAAGAAGTTTAGAGGGAGTAAGATGGTGTTTGAGGGAGTGTTGACAGAACGGCACTCTCCGGGCTTTCTTCAGCTTTTCCTTACAGTACACTTAGGTGGTGAAATCGACTCTTTTACCTGGAGATGTCTCAGGCGAGATTCCGTTTAACGCACCCATTCAGCGTCTCCGTAGGATGCTGTTACTCGTCCGGAGTAGCGGCGAGATTCTGTCCCTCACAGCTCACCTCAGTGGAAAATGTTATAATCCCATGAAACTCGGAAGAGCTCTGTTGTCATGTCAGGATCTTCCCGGCCCCCAGAACTGGGCTTCTCCGCACAGAACTGAACAGAACTGAACTCAACCGAACCGAGTAGAACCCTCACAGAACTGGTTAGACCAGGAAGTACCGACATTTTAAAGAGCTCTTTTCCCGGTTCATCTGGGAGTATTCCCATTGGCCAGAACCGACCAGATGGGGTGTGTTTTGTGACGTAAAAGGTTAGAATGCAGCAAGAATTGTTATGGAACAGATCAGAAATGTTCTCACAGACAGAGAGAGTTTTGTTTTGGCGAGTTTCAGAAACAGGTGCCAAAACCCCCCTGTTGACGTCTGAGAGGATATAAACAAGACAGTTGTTCCAACGCATGTCTGCTTCGACTCCTGACCCTGGAACGCACACTTGCATGAGAATTAAAAATCATTACACAGTTAATAAAATTGATTAGTTCACTGCAACATCTAAAATGGTTTGAACTAAGACACTTTGATTATCAACATCTGTAAAATAGTAATGATAATAAAAAAGAGAGTGTTCTTTCACTTGATTATCAAGAAAGAGAGTCTCAGGATGGGTGAACCTGTATCTCTGGATTCAAATCAATGAAATGACAGTTTCTGTCCCAAAAGGTTCTTAAGGTCAAGGGTTTTGACCTTAGGCTTAGTCGTGACATCAGCTTAAGTTCACTACAGTCCCCCCTTTGGAAATCATCACCTGTCCATGGGGATGAATTCCAACTATGAACTTACGCCTTCGATTGTCCTTGAAGCTTGATGTAATCCAGCAAAGAAACAAAAGTCAAAAGTAATCCAGCAAGGAAAACAAAAGTCAAGGTAATAGGCTCTGTGCACATGCGTCCTGAATCACTTCCGCTTTGACCGGATGTCGGCATTCCAGTTTCCGGTTTAATTCCTGTATCCTGTCATCCCAGAGATAAACAACTAAAATGAGTGTTGCTGCGTCAAATAAACAAAAATATAACGTGCGTGGCAGCTTTAGATTTCAGCCGACGGTGTTTGGGTCTAAGGAGCACTGTTGTGTGCCGCTTTGCTCGTCTTCAGGTCGCTATAATAGCCGTTTGAGCTTTCACCGTTTCCCTAAGGAGACAAGCCTTCGTTTGTGCTGGCTGCAAAAAATCAGAAGAGAGGGATTTACGGTAACTCCTCACACCAAGGTATGTAGCCGACATTTCCTGGAGAATGAAGTAATTACTACAGAAAAGGGAAGACGAATTTTAGCAGCTGGGTCCGTTCCATCATTATTTGAGTGGAACAAATACAGCAGGAAGACACGAGCAGGTGTTTGGGAGCGCCGTTGTCGACCATCTAATCCAGAACCTGATTCGGCGGATCCAATTGAGGACAATGAACCACCCGTCATGGTACCTATGGTCGTGGACCATGACTACGGCGCCAGCAGAACCGTGTGTGTTGACCGGGAGCAATATCACAGCATGCTGAGAGAAATTGAGCAACTGAAAGAGCAGCTCCGATCCTGTAGTCTTCAAAAGCCGTTTGGACTGAAACGTTTTTCTACGTCACCAGAAGACATCAGATTTTACACCAGGTCAGAGTTGTAAAATCTAAATATTACGTTATGCCTCTGAAAAAAATTAATACGCTTTGAGTCATTGTATATTTTGTCACATTACAACCAAAAACAATTTCATTGTAATTTTCTTTGAGAGACCAACACAAGTACACACTTACTAGTGGAAATGAAATTATACATAATGTAACACATTATTATTATTATTATTATTATTATTATTATTATTAGTAGTAGTAGTAGTAGTACTAGTACTAGTAGTACTGTATTTACAAATGATACTGAAAAGTGTGGTGTGTAAGAGTAATCGGCTCCCTTTTCTGTAACCAATATTCCTTCAGAAATAGCTTTAATGATTACAAATGGCTATGGAGTCCACCCGTGTGTAAACTAATGTCAAATACAAATACAGCAGCTAGTGACAGCCTCAGGTCGGTGAAAATAGTTGGTTTCTGTGATTAGATGACACACAGGCTGACTATTATGCCATTAGCAATCATCAGGAAACTTATGAAGACTAGAAGTTACTCTCTGATTTAAGGGGGCTGAACATTTGTGCTCAAAATAGTTTTCAATTTATAAAAAAATTACAAACCTTCAAATCATGTATAATTTTCTTTCCACTTTACAACATAAAATTTCAAAGAAAGATATTTATGTTCTTAGTTGTACCGTGTCAAAATTTGAAAACTGTTTTCACAGTTATAAATGTGGAGAGTGACAGTTTATATATATATATATATATATATATATATATATATATATTTTTTTTTTTTTTAATGTGTTTTAGGTTCCCCTCATATGAGCATCTGAAGGCGTTTTGGAACTTGATCGAGGCAGCAACAGCCAAAATGGTCAGGGTCACCAGAGCAAAGAAAACCGACGTCATGAGTACAACAACTGAAACCCCTTTTACCAGACCAACTGTAAGTTACACACACACACACACACACAATGAGAATGCTGGTTTTGAACTAACATTTAAATAATTTTCTGTCCAGAAACTGCTGCCAATAGATGAGCTTTTTCTTTTCCTCTCCTACCTGTCTACTGGATGTACCCAGAGGGAACTGGGCCATCGATTTAACATCCACAGAGCAACAGTCAGCCGCATTATTGTGACATGGGCCAACTTCCTGTACTGCTTATTGGGCTCAATTTGTGTGTGGATGTCTCCTGCAGCTGTGAGTTCCAGTCTTCCACAGGATTTTGATGGCCGCTACAGTGACACACAAGTTATCCTGGACTGTACAGAACTACGGTGTCAAACACCTTCATCCCAAAATGGACCTTTGGTCAGGAAATGGAGATATGAAGTTTGACAGAAAAGCTGATGGCACAGTCTTGAAGAAACAGAAAATGCTGTCATTTACTTACATTGACATTGTCTTACATTTGTAAATAGATATTCATGATGGAAATATTTTGAAACAAATTTGTACATTTGATTTGATCAAACTCCTAATTTAGACATTTCTGCAGGTAAACATAGAAAAAATATCTGTCTACTTTGTGTTTGATTGAATCCATCACATTAGTGTCTGCATAAATTCTTTGAATAAGAATATCTTCCTCAGCTGAGACAACAAAATCACACCAGTTCATCCCAGTTATTAGCATCTGCCCCTGAACCTGCCAATAGTAAGCATGAGTTTTTTTTTGTTCCAATTTGCCTGACTTCATTTGGAGATATGGACAGTCAACATAACTTTTCACATTTGGACACTTAATCTCAATCAGCCCGAACTGACATGGCTCAGAAGGATCAAAGATCAATCCGTCTGGAGATGCCCCTAGCCAAGGAGCATCAGGGTGAATCACAAATCCACAGGGATAGTGGTTGACTCTTTTAATTTGACAATATTCCCAGATAGCATCTGCCTCTAATTCAAGCCCTCTCTTCATAGCTGCAGTCTGATAGGTCCCTTGCAGCAGACGATTTGCCAGATCTTCCTCAGATTTATCTCGAACCTGGCAGATCTCCCTGAAGCGGGAGGCAGTCAACCTATGCCTCCTTAGCTGATGCCATTCAGGACATGTACTCTGTGCTCTGGTAGCACATTCAAATTTATTCACCATGTCCCAGGTGACCTCCATACTTTTAAGGTGTAGCTGTTGTGGTTCAGAACAAACAAACATGCTTTTTGATGGCTGTAGGTGGTAGTTCTTAAGAGGCAGAGATGGGCGGGGTGGTGCAGCATGGAAGGACATGTCTCTCTTTGCTGTTGCTGGCTGTTGGTAGGACAGAGGACTTCCAGCCTGAACTTTGCCAAGGGCAGAGTCAACAAGGGGAAATTCATGGCTGATTCCCATGCTGCAGATCATTGGTGCATCAGCTGCTGCAAAATCTTCATACACCTCGGAAACCTGGGAAAGTGAAAACAATTATTTCAATAAAATGTAAAATACATGTATATCAACTAATTTTAAGCCCTCAAAAATTCTACACTTTAC
>NW_023619285.1:0-10800 GCF_014905685.2 Nematolebias whitei
TCTCTCTCCTCTATTCCTATCTCCTTCTTTCCCTTTTAACCCTTCTCCCACTTTTCTGCTTTGTTTTTTTCTTTGTTTTTTCCATCCCTGTGTCCATTACATCTGAAACAAACCCTAAGCAAATTCTAATAAAGTTTTATTTGTATATCAAGTGGAGCATTAAGGCCAGCCATAATGCTCTGCTTGTGAAAGTAAATCTGTTGGGCATCACCTTGACACTCAGACAATAATTCTGAGTGCCACAATGCCGGACAGGACAGGGAAAAAAACAAGACATGCTTGTGGTCTAATTCCCCTTTTCCAATGTCACGGCGCAGGTCAAATAAGTGAGCAGGTCGCCAGATCGATTCCCGGCTGGGAGACTTTCTGGGTGGAGTTTGCATGTTCTCTCCGTGTATGCGTGGATTTTTTACAGGTACTTTGGTTTCCTCCCACAGACCAACAACATGCATGTTAGGCTGATTGGTGACTCTAAATTGTCCCTAGGTGTAAGAGAGAGAGTAAATGTTTGTTTGTCTCCTTTGTCTCTATGTGTCCCTGTGATGGACTGGAGACCTGTCCAGGGTGTCCTCCGCCTTTCACACAGTGACTGCTGGATATGGGCTCCAGTAACCCCCACAACCCAAAAAAGAACTAGCAGGTAAAGATAATGGATGGATGGATATAATACACATATATTATCTCTGTGAAAATGCTGAATGGAACAGACCTGACTACTGTAATCACTGGACCACTGTGACCTAATCAAAACATTACTAAAATCTGATGCATTTTAATCTGCAGTAGTATGGGGGCAGAGTTTTACAATATTGAAGCTGCTGATTCTTCCCCATTGCATCTCAGTGCAATTATAAGCCAAATAAAAGCTCAAAATGATAAAAAGCATACATAGCTCAAGCACCAAAAGTCATAGCCATCACCACGGGGATGAATGAGCTTTACAATTAGTAATTATAATGGCGTTAATAGGACAAAGTATGCAGCCCTAGTTTTGTTGCAAAAGTGAACAGAAGAATAAGAAAAAAAATAATATTAAAGAGCAACAGAATGACAATAGTGTGTATTTTCAGTGCACACTGACAATAAAGAGAAACAGGAAAACAATAGTGTAAATAAATTAAAAGCTTTCACACAACGACTTAATTAGTTGGCCTCACTGGAGAATTTTTATTTCCATTCAGAAAGGTGAAGCTATTCCCTCCATCTCCAGACGTTTAGCTGTGCGTAACCCAGCAGCTGCTGACTGAATCCTCCTGTCTGCCTCTCAGTAAGACAGAAAACAAGCAGCGATTCCTGGACACTCAGTAAGCTGTCCTCACACACAGCTCTAAAGCCCAAATGCCAACTTTGCATAAAGAAATATCTCATCATCATCATATCATATCTTCTAATCTAATGAGACCAGAGAGTGCGGTGCACTTCTACTCCCAGGTCGTATTAAATGTTTTGCTCGTGGCATTTTATCTAAGAGACTGTAAGTGTGCAACTGCGTCTGGTACCACACTTTCACCATGTCAGATATTAAATGAAATTTACAGCCTTTCTGAGCAGTTGGCACAGGGTTCATACCTCGGAGAGTAGCACAAACCACTGAGTCAGAACATTTAGCTGTCAGAGCGTTTCACCTGTGACAAACGATGTTGTTTCAAGACCGCCTGTGAGTAGCTTTCACATACAGGGGTGGGGGTGACTGGTTGCTTTTTGGATCTCTGTGTTTGGATTGAAGCCGATGTGCTCCAGAAGAAAACAACTCGTATAAGGAAAAAACAGCATGTTCTTTGGTAAAATAAATACATGTATTAATAAAAACTGTAAAGGCAGTGTGAATGTTAGGTGCTGGATGAAATTCACTGAAAAGGCTGACGTGGACTTCCTAAAGCTAAACAAAAACAGCTCTAGATAAAAGTCAATAGTGACAAATAGCTGGCTCAAATGGTATCTAAATCTAAATGTAACAAAAGGCTGGTCAAAAGTAAAAAAGGTTTAGCTAAACGTATCAACAGTAGCTAGTTAAACGTGGCAAAACAGTGGTTAAAAACTAAAAGTAACATATTAACACAATGATTGAGTATTAATGCTGTAAGAAGTTTTTTTTTTTAAATAATGTTTTGAAGAAATAGAAATTATTTCATTTTCTTTCGATGGGGAAAATATTTGTAAATAAAGATAGTTACAATAATTGATACAGGTATAAAAGTTTTTTTGCCCGTTGTCACTGATTCTGTTCATAACTTTTATGGACAGAATTTCTCGGTGCAGCTGGTGGAGGGAGTCTGGTTCTTTGGCCTCAGGATTCCATCTCTGCTCTTTGCAGACAATGTGGTTGTCACGTTTGTACTCTTTTCTTCCACTGTTTTGTTTTAGTTTTCATGTTTCCATCTAGGATTGCCTGTCACCCTTCCTCACCTCATGTTTCCCTGTACCACACCTCCTCTGCTCAGCCACACGAATCAACTCTAATCAGTTCTACCTGCTCTGCTCTCTTTATAAGCCCAGCTCCACTCTCACTCAGTGCCAGATTATTGAAAGCTTTTTGCCAGTAGATATCCAGCAATTCCTTGTTCTGACTCCGGACCACGACCTCAGCCTTGTTTCCTTGACTCCTCGCCTCGCCTTGTCCCTCTCTGGATTTGTCTGCCTCATCTGACCACGGTATTGACCCTTTTCTTCTCCTCCTTTGACTACGCCTTCGGATCTCGTCCTTGTTCTAGTACCAGCTCTCTGATTGCCTGTTAATGACCCCTGCTAAGTTTTCTAGACCCTGCTTCTGGACTCGCCCTCCAGGGACCACACGCAGCTCCTTGTTTTGTTGGCCTGCTGCAGCTCTCACTGCTACAGTGACATCACCAAGTTCAGCGCTTGTCCTGTTCTTGCCACGCCACAGACTGAGAAGGTTAGTGACTAATTCACAGCGAGTCTCAAAACTCCTCACCCGCTTCATAGTCACTAACCTGTCTCTCTCCAGACTGGACCTCCACCGGGACCCAGACCTCCAACAGAAGCTGCTTTAAAAATAATTCTCTTAAAACCATTCCCGAGTCTGGTGTTGTGCAGATCCAAACAGAACTTTGTCAGTGGTCCTGCTGTTGTCATTGTGCCGTGATCTTCAGCTCTCACTGGAGCGGTTTTCAGCAGAGTGAAGTGGCTGGGATGAGAAACAGCACCTCCAAATCTGAGGCCGGTCCTCAACCAAAAAAGGGTGGTTTGCTCTCTTCAGATCGAGGGTGAGGTTCTGCTCCAAGTGGAGGAGTTCAAGTATCTCGGGGTTTTGTTCACGTGTGAGGGAAGAATGGAACATGAGATTGACAGACGGATTGGTGCAGCATCTGCAGTATTGTGGACTCTGTGCCGGTCCATTGTGGTGATGAGAGAGCTGAACTGTAAGGCAAAGCTCTCTGTTTACTGGTCAGTCTATGTTCCTACCCTCACCTATGGTCATGAACTCTGGGTAGTGACTGAATGAGATCGTGGATACAGATCTATCTATCGTCAGTCATGGGGGTCACCGCTGCCCATGCACAGCAATCACTGCGAGAGGCGGGGTACACCCTGGACAGGTCGCAAGTCCATCACAGGGTCACAGAGACAAACAACCATTCATTCACTTACGGACAATTTAGAGTTACCAGTCAGTCTAACATGCATGTTTGTTTGTGGGAGGAAACAAGAGTACCCGGAGAAAACCCACGCATGCACGGAGAGAACATGCAAACTCCACCCAGAAAGGCCCTCGGACCGGGATATATATATATATATTTGGTATATTAGAAATGGTTTTATTTGGAGAGGAGTGATGAGCTAATTACTAGTCAAAAGGCACTCACTGACCAAAATGGATCACTCTGGCCTTAAAACAAGACCTTTTATCAAATTCTGCATAATATTTTGGACAAAGGACAAAACGTTTCAAATATTTTATTCTTTTTATCCGTCCAGAGGACCTGACTTAACTTTGTTGGGTCAATTCAATTCAGATTATTTCTACAGCTCCAAGTCCCAACAGAAGTTTTTTCAGGGCACTAAAAGAAAACATTCCCATACATAAAAAATCCAATTACTGTGGTAAAATTATCTAAGGAAGTTATCTATCAACGGGTAAGACACTGATTGTTCATACCTTTTCCACAGAACCACTGCTACCATATTCTGCACTAAACTGCTTTTTAAAAATTGCATATAATGGAACAGTAATGATATTGGATTATTGAGCATGGACTTTTTGTTTTTTTAGTCATAATAGCAATAACGATGATGAAACCTTTACTCACTTTATTGTAACGAAGCATGCCTCTTACATGTGAATCCAAATGTTATTTGTCCTCCTCAGAGATTCACAGCTTACAGTGAGACATGATATAATTACTCTCCTCGAGCATCACATGCTTTCACACAGCTGTAATTTAACGGCTCTATATTTGTCTGGTTCCTTCAGGCCAGTACAGTAAAGGAGGACCATGAGGACATACATGATGAGGTATGAACTGATGCATGAAACAACTAGAGAATACGGAGTGGACTGACCAGAAGGGTTGTCTACTAACACTGGATTGAACAAATGGTATCTGTAAAACACCCTCAGGATCATAGCAACAGAGCTGTTACCATGGTGACGGTAACCATAAAGCCCCCTGACTCCACATGTACAATATGTTTCTCATACACTCGTGCGCATCCTTGACTCATTTAAAAGCAATTATGCAAAAAAAGATTGGTCACTGTAAGATTTTCAATAGCGAGAAATATTTTAATTCCAGATATGTGAGAAAAGTTCAAAAGGTCCCACTTCCTCTAAAGTTTTCTGTCATGTTGAACTAGTACAAATAAATTAGACAAGAGCAGGTTCAAACATATAAATAAAGATTAAATACACAAAGTTAGGAGTGATTTTACATTAGGCTTACGAGTGCTTTCAAATATTTTGTTCTGTCTTGTAAATGATCTCAAAACAAAAATATGTGAAGACTTTTTTTCTGATCTATTTAAAAGTGACAGGTCAATAAGCTGCTGCCATGTAATGATGGCTTCAGTCGCTCCGCCACAGAAACTGTTTATGGTACAGCGCATCGCTTGGCCTGCTGCCTCCATTCAGATTAGAGTAATTAGGTGGAAAGCATTTAAGTTGTGGCTGTTTTTGTCCCTCTGTGTGTGTGTGTGTGTGTGTGTCTGTGTGTCTGTGTGTGTGTGTGTGTGTGTGTCTGTGTGTGTGTGTCTGTGTGTGTGCGCGTGTGCGTGCGTGCGTGCGTGTGCGTGCGTGTGTGTGGGGGGGGGAGTATGCAACAGTGTGTGTGGCGAGAGTGTGTGTGTGTGTGTGTGTGCGCTTGTCCATCTTTCTGTTAGCAAAAAGTAAAAAAAAACACTTGACGGACTTTAACAAAACTCTCAAAACGTTATCGACTGTTCATCTACAGCTAAAAAATTGGGAGCAAATGTGATTAAAGCCACATCTAAATGACCTGTACAACCTGAAATTGGTTATAACGCAATTAATTTTACAGATAAGAAGCTAATGTCTGGTGGGGTAATAACAAAGAGTCATCTGCAACACACACTTGTAGATGAACAGATGCTCAGATATATTCATCAATTAACACGGATTCCTCATTTTTCTGAACTGAATAAAACGTGCATTGAATTTAATGAAATGCAACGTGAGACGTCATTTATATTTGACCCATCAAAATGAATGCGGTCATTTATTTACAGAATCAAAGTTTAACATCAAACATTTACATTAATTTGGCAAATTATGAAAATAACAACATAAGCAATCAATCAGGAAAAATCGTACGGCCATGATTTTTCCGTTGCTTCACCACAGACATTTATGAAAACTGTACAACTATGATCTTTTACCCACACGGATGTGGATGAGCACTTTACACAGACATTTCTAAATATCTGGAAGAATTTCTACTTGAGAGAGGAGTTTAAAGATGGGAAAGAAGTTTAAAGAAGAGTAAAAGATGGGGTTTGAGGGAGTGTGAACAGAACGGCACTCTCCGGGCTTTCTTCAGCTTCTCCTTACAGTACACTTAGGTCGCGAAATCGACTCTTTTACCTGGAGATGTCTCAGGCGAGATTCCGTTTAACGCACCCTTCAGCGTCTCCGTAGGATGCTGTTACTCGTCTGGAGTAATGGCGAGACTCTGTTTTCCCACAGCTCACCTCAGTGAAAAATGTTATAATCCCATGAAACTCGGAAGAGCTCTGTTGTCATGTCAGGATCTTCCCGGCTCCCAGAACTGGGCTTCTCCGCACAGAACCGACAGAACTGTGTATCCAACAGAACTTCACAGACCTCCAACAGAACTCCAACAGAACTGAGCAGAACAGGAAGTACCGACAATTTAAAGAGCCCTTTTCCCGGTTCATACGGGAGTCTCCCATTGGCCAGAACCGACCAGACGGGGTGTGTTTTGTGACGTAAAAGGTTAGAATGCAGCAAGAATTGTTATGGAAAGATCAGAAATGTTCTCACAGACAGAGAGAGTTTTGTTTTGGCGAGTTTAAGAAACAGGTGCCAAAACCCCCTGTTGATGTCTGAGAGGATATAAACAGGACAGTTGTTCCAACGCATGTCTGCTTCACTCCTGACCCTGGAAACGTACACTTGCTCATTCAAAGGCAGAAGTCAGAAAATGCATAAAAATCTGTAACAGACCTCAACATGAATTCTAACTTTGCATGAGAATTAAAAATCATTACACAGTTAATAAAATTGATTAGTTCACTGCAACATCTAAAATGGTTTGAACTAAGACACTTTGATTATCAACATTTGTAAAATAGTAATGATAATAAAAAGAGAGTGTTCTTTCACTTGATTATCAAGAAAGAGAGTCTCAGGATGGGTGAACCTGTATCTCTGGATTCAAATCAATGAAATGACAGTTTCTGTCCCACAAGGTTCTTAAGGTCAAGGGTTTTGACCTTAGGCTTAGTCGTGACACCAGATTAAGTTCACTACAGTCCCCCCTTTGGAAATCATCACCTGTCCATGGGGATGAATTCCAACTATGAACTTACGCCTTCGATTGTCCTTGAAGCTTGATGTAATCCAGCAAAGAAACAAGAGTCAAAAGTAATCCAGCAAGGAAAACGAAAGTCAAAAGTAATCCAGCAAGGAAAACAAAAGTCAAGGTAATTCCACAATGTTCTTGGTAATTCCATTGTGTTGATTATAATTCCATATCGTCTCGATAATTCCATTGTAGCAATGCTTTAACCCCTTGAAAACAGAGTCTGTAATCCATTGGAAAAAGTCATATAATCCACAACGGTAAATCCACAACGATTGGAAGTGTTGATTAATCAGCATACAGAGGGGTACCCTTGGATTGAACTTGAAGATGCGGCCACTGGATGAAGAGTGGAGACCAACGTCAGGATTGCAGGTCGCCTCCAGCGAAGGTCGTCTCCAGCGACGTCCAGCCTGTGCCGTTCTGGTTCAATGTGTCATGCAATTATGTGGTTTAAGGTGGGCTTATGAAGGGGATTTTACATAAGGCCTTAAACTATATGCACCTGGTGTGTAAGCTATTATGGTTGGGAACAGCTACAACTACCAGTTAAGGGGTGGAGCATGCTGAAAAGGGGTAACTACAGGGGTTTATACCTATAGAAAAGGGTTCCAAACTATTTTTCCATTTCTAACTTGGCTTAAGTTAGCTTTACATGGCAAAATATAGTTTGGTTCACATGTCTGTTGTCTTTTAGACGAACGACTTGAGATTGGGTGTTTGGTTTCCCCATAAATGTTTTGGAAGTCTATGGCGAGACTTATCAAAAAGAATTAGCTATCCCCCCGAATAGAATTGTTAGAGTAGGTTCGCTTAAGCGATGTGAGATCAATATAGATTATGGTACTTAAGGTAACAATAATATACATTGACTCCGCAAGGATTGCAATTTAGCGAATGAACTGCATGTTGGCATGGTTAAAGTCCTCTTAGTCTCTAACTTAACTTACACACAAGATTCATTCTTACCTCAGAAACAACCAAAATCAATTCAACAACGTTCCAACACCGACAAGAGTAGTGACTAAGCATCTAGAAACATCGTTTCACTGCTTCACCTCACCCTGGTTGTCAGTTTCAGTCACGCTGTCCCGTGTGAGTGGCTTCTTTGCAGACCCGCTTACGCGAGGCATAATCATATCGAGGTGCGCTGCATGGCGATCCACGTCGACTCGGAGTGACGTTTGGCCCCGGAACAGGGATGCGAGTATCCCACACAATACGAGGGTTATCGTCATTAGCAGGGCTATGATTAACGTGTCCGCGCTTGACCACGCATAGTTAATTGGTTGGATCGGGTTCTTAATTGTGGACCTGAGAGACTTGAGAACTCGGTTTACTCTTATTTAGTGATTTTGCAATTAAACGTTTTTATTTTTCTGTAAGGCATTTTTGAGTTAACAAACTTCCTCTAACTGAATAATCACTGTTATCTTGCACTTAAAAAGTGAAGGGTATTTATGCAGAGAAGCATTTACCAACACATTTTTATTCACTGGTAATTCCTTAACAAAAAGGTACAAAGTAAAAATTAAAGCAAACTTTTTAAAAATAGAAACAGTTACAGATATTCACAAGTTGGAAAAAGTTTACTCATTTTGCTTGAAAGATAATACACGTTTAATTGCAAAATCACTAAATAAGAGTAAACTTATCAGGAAAAAGAAACTTTTCTGTTTAAGTTGCCACCTAAAAAATAAATCTTCCTATTTAATTTTAAATAGAAGTCACTGTCAGGAGGACAACAGGAATAACAGTTTTTCTGAGGAAGGACTGATTAATCCTGATACATCATCAACTTTTCTTTTTCTAGCATTAAAGGAGCTGGAGGATTGCAAGGCAGACAAGGCGATGATACTCCAACAATGGCTGAATTTACAAAGGAAATGTCAGACATCACAGGAGCGCCTGACAGCTTGTGAGGAGAAACTAGCTACAGCTACAAACCAGATTTCTGATATGGGGCGGGCTGGTCTGAGACTCAGAGACGAACAGCCACAACCACCCCAGACAGATGCTGTTACACCTCCTCCCCTTAGCCCCGTTCCAACACCCCCGCCTCGGGGGATAAGGACGGGTCTGCACCCACTTGCACCTCTTCCTACTAACACCATGCGGTCACCCCCACCCCCATCTCGGGCGGTGGGGATGGACCTGCACCGATATCAACTCACTGAATCGGTATACACCATGCCGTCACCCCCACCCCCATCTCGGGTGGTAGGGGCAGTCCTTGACCAATCTGCACCACCAACCACGCATGTGAGACCGTTAATGCAGTCTCCTTCAATGGATGATTTGCAGAAAATCTCAAAATATGTACAACGCTTTGTGCCTGGACCGATGGGATCATCTGGAACAAAAGCGTACCTCAAAGATCTGGAGTTCAGATTGAGATCTTATCCTAATGCTACGACAGAGGATAAGATCAGTCTGATACGGCTCACTTCGGACAGAGAGGTGTTCACCTTCATCGAGCGTCTACCAGATGCAACGAAGAGGGATTACAACCTTCTATGTGAAGTTTTGATCAGAGAGTACGACTCCTGCACGGGACCTGCTGGTTTCCCAGCTGCAGACAAGGTCATGCAGGGTAAAACTGAACATCCAAAAGTTTATTACAAAAGAATCTTCCAAGCTTATTTTGGTAACAGAAATGAGACCGGAATGGAAGAAGATGATGGTTTTAAGTTTGTTTTCAGCAAAAATCTCCACTCTGATTTCAGACAATCAGTACAAATGATGGCAAATTTCAGAGAAAAATCCATCAGTGAGATTAAACAGTGTGCTGTGAATGTGTTTGAAGCATGTTCTCGTGCTAAGACGCCCATTGAAGTGTTTCCTAGTGTAAAGGTTAAACCCCTCCCTCTTGAACTGGAAGGACGACGTGCTTCGCCGCCTCCTCCTAAGAAAGAGAGAAAACAGTCTGTTCAAACTAACAAACCGCGTCCTGAAGGTGCACGCTGGGACAAAAAAGCTCCTCTTTCAGAGGATGACAGTGATTATCGTAAAAGGGGTGAGCGCAGGACGCGAAGATATGGAAAACCATATCATCAGGGGCAGTACGTAAAGGAACCCCCGAAAGACGTACCTGACCGTCCCCCACCTCGGCCGAAACGAACCGAGGCGAAAAAATCACAAAAGTTCCAGAAACAAGGCCCTACACCTCTGAGCTCGGAAGAGACAGAGAAAATACGCAGGTTGTTAGAAACTTTGAAACACACTGACACGGGAACCCAACCAGGAGCACTTTGCAGTAATGTAATCCCTATTACATCTAAGGGCGCGAATGACAACATTGCAGATGTTGGTGGACCACACCAAGACGTTGCTGTTGTTGCCTCGAACAACCCCTCATCAGAAGAAGGGGGGGTAAACACACACACAAACGATGACGAGTCATCGCAAGCTGAACACTCAGAAACAGCTTCTGCTGCGCTGACGGTTCAGACAAACCAAGATTACACAGATAAGGCTGACCACGTGAAGAAGCGTCAGAAAAAACCCAAAAGGTTTCTGTGTAACTTTATCAGAAGGGGGGTCGCCAAGAAGGCGTACCTGTCAGTAACACTCGAAGGTGTCCTCACACACGAAGCACTCTTGGACGGTGGGGCAGACATAACAATTATGTCAGCTACACTGTTCGAGGAGCTGAGGACGGCCGCTGCCAGTGTTAACAGGATGATACCTCTCTCTGAATGTGCTATAGAAATGCAGGGTCTCTCAGAGAAGAAAACATGAATTCTAACTTTGCATGAGAATTAAAAATCATTACACAGTT
>NW_023619286.1:0-10797 GCF_014905685.2 Nematolebias whitei
TAACCGTTCATGGCTAAGCTTTTTACTCTCTGTCTGTAATGTTCCTGCGGCCAGACTTTTCAGCTCTTCATGTCTTTGAATTTCATCGAGTTGTTGTAATTGCTGTACTTCCTTGCCAATAAGTGGAGTTGTTAAAATATGTAAGGCCTCCAAAATGATATCATCATTTGTTGGTTTTAAAAGGTTCTCTTCTTCTTCTTCGCTTGCCATTTTTCTTCTATTTAAAGATTAAACAGGAGAATTTTAATGTTTTAGGTTTTTCAAAATAAATAAAATCAGCAAAGTCTCTTTGTCTGATATATTTACTTTTATTTAGTGATTTATCAATTAAACGTGCACTATCCTTTTAGCAAATGAGTAAACTTTTTCCAACTTTGTGAAAATCTGTAACTGTTTCTATTTTTAAAAAGTTAATGTTTATTTTGTACCTTAGTTTTAAGGGATTACCAGTGAATAAAAACTTTTTGGTAAATGCTCTTTGCATAAATACCTTTATAACTTTTAAAATGCAAGATAACAGTATTTATTCAGCTTTGAGGAACGTTTATTAACTCAAAAATGCCTTTTAGAAAAATAAAAACGTTTAATTTCACTCTTTAAACCTAAAAAGCAAGTGAAAACCTGTCTTCTCAAGTTTCTCCAGAAGATGTCAGAACAACCTTAATAATTTCAACTCAGACACTGTTTGTGTTGTCCAGTAGGGGAGCTATCACTTCCTGGGACGTCCGGTCGTTAGCTGTTAGCTAAAAATTTAGCATCGGCTAGACTCGGTTAAAACCCACATTTCTGAACGGATTTTTTACACAAACGTGGCAAAATTTCAACAAGCACGACTTTATAGCATGAACATGAGTTTTGTGGAACAATATTGCAGCTTTATTTAGTGATTTTAAGCATAGTGAAGGCTTCGGTCGTTAGCTGGTAGCTTAAAATTAGCATCGCTAGCGTTGTTCAAAAAACATCATTTAATGACGGATTTTAAACTCTAACGTGGCAAAATTTCAGCGAGTATGCTTCGAAGAACTTAACCAGCGTGTCAAAATACACTTTTAAAGCGCTTTTCAGCTTTAAAAAGCAGATTTTATTTCCCTATGAAAACGAATTTTCATTTCCAGGTCACGTGACTGAAATCACCAATGGCAAAGCAGCGCAGGGTTGAGAGGAGATGACGTAGCCACGTCAGTCAACCTTCTCAGCAAATCAGAGCGCTCCACAGCAGCAATATTCAACCAATCAAAAAAACGTTAAAGCAACTAGCATGCTAGATTCACGTGAACTAAAATTCGTCAACTTTTCGTCTTTTAAACTGTCAAAATGCACTTTTTCTGTTAAAAATTGTAACGAATCAACTCTGAGCTTTGCGGAGTCTGCTACTCCGTGGCACAACGTCTTTTAAACCGTTTAAAACAACTCGAACTTTTTCCAGAACCGAGCCTCCGTCCGTTTGGACCACAGTTTAAACAGAATAACGTTTCCCACAGCTTCATCAGCTTTTTAGTTACGATAACAGGCGTACAAATTCAGCTTTCACAAAGACATATGACACTATTTCAGCTTCCTGTGAGCTTCCTGAGCTCCACAGACCAACACGCTTAAAAACATGTAGCGTTTCGCTTCAGCGGTGCAGCATGAGCTGCGTTTCTTCACAGCTGATAAACTGTTATTTTTCTTGTATGCCAACATGTAAAAAATCAATCTTTTACACGAATTTACAGTCATTTATGAGCACGTTACGGGCCACCAATTGTAGTATGACCTATAGGGAAATATATTCATACTTTTCACGAGTTCCTCATCTTTCTGACTGTGTAAATGTCGTGCATTGAATTTTAACAGAAATGTAACGAGAGACGTTATTTATGTTTGACCCATCAAATGAATGCGGTCATTTATTTTCAGAATCAAAGTTTAACATCAAACATTTACATTAATTTGGCAAAATATGAAAATAATAACAGACAAGTTTCACAAATAATAGACTTCAATCACACGGCGGTGATTGAGGATTTTGCTTCAGATATTTCTAAAATATCTGTACTGATTTTAAGAGAAAGCAGAGTTTAAGATGGAAATGGAGATTTATCTTACAGAGAGATTTGTGAGGGAATTAATCTGTTTGACCAGAACGTGCACGCTCCATCAGATCTCAGCTGGCCTCCGGTACACTTAGTCGAAAATAGAACCTTCTACCTGGTTGACGATGAAATCAGCGTCGGCGTAGGTTCCTTTCTGACTCTTTCAGCGTCTCCGTGAGAACTGCCAAACCCTTAGAGAGTCGTACGAGGTTGTTCAAACAGAAGTTATAATCCCAAAACGTCTCTGGATCATCCTGAACGCGTTTGCACCCAAGAACTCTGACTCCATCACTCTGTGCACTCTCTAGTTGAACTCATTTCTGAGTGCAGCAACACAGCAACCAACAAACTCCAGCAACTCAGCGTCTCAGCCTTCTCATCCTCTCAGCCTCTCCATGAACTGGGAAGTTGCCACATTTTAAATGGGTCGACTTCCGGGTCATTTGAGAGCTTTTGATTGGTCGATGGACCAGGAATAGAGGTGTGGTTTGTGATGTAAGATGTTATTAAAAGTCAAGGATTGTTTTAGTGACAAACAGAAAGATTATTGTAGGACTTCAGACTTCGTGGAGTCTCACTCTTATTATCTTCTGAAAAAGTTTAAACATGACATTTTTCTCGGTAAACATTTTAGTTGACCGAAAACCGACCTTTAACATACTTACATTGCAGACAGAAAAATCAAGAAATGCATATTAACCTGATTTCTTCTTTGAATGAGGAATAAAAATCATTACTTACTGTTTATGTAAAATAAAAATGAGTAGTTCTCTTCAACCTGTAACATTGAGTAAACTAACACAATTTGATTATCAAACATTTGTAAAACAGTAATGATCATAGAGAATTGTCTTTTCTGCTTGATTAATTCAAGAAAGAAAGTCACCAGATGGCTCAAACTGTATTTCTGGATGCAGATCAATGAAATAACAGTCTCTGTTCATCTGATCAAGATTTGAGGTCAGATCAGGTTCAGATCAGGTTCACTACACGCGATTATAGATTATGGTGATCAAATAATGTGGACAAAAGTGAGCAAACCACTGCCAATAGATATGCCTCTGGAGTGTGACACAGACTGCCCAACAGCAGGTACCGCGGAAGGCGCAAAGGACTCCTCAGCCGAGGACACGAGCCCGGTGAGTACTCCTCTGACACCATGTGAAACCAAAGAGACCCACCAAGTGGTCCAAACTCTGACTCAACAAGACAGCCTCCTCTGTGAGCTGCAGCAGTCAGAGTCCACCAAACACTACCTACCACTGGTAGTTAAGGGTGTAGAGATCCAAGGGTCCCACACCAACGATGCTGTTCTGTCTCTGTGGACAGATAAATCAGCAATTAACCGAGCTTTCTATGAAACCTTGGTTCACAAACACGTTGGTCTAGAACTAATTAAAAAAGCTTTCCGCTTTCCATTAGTTCCCAATAGTTCACAGGTAATGACCACAGAAGGAGTCATTAACCTAAAACTAAACTGGAACCAACGAGAACTGGTTCACCCATTTCTCGTTATCCAAAACTTACCACATGCATCCTATATAGGCTCTGACATTTTGGTAAGGTTGGGTGTCCGCGTGGACACCATCAACAAGGTGTTGTGGTCCCTGAAACCAGCCACAAAGGATCCTCCTGTGCTAGACACAGCAAACCTTAAGGCTGGGCAGACCATTCCAGAGGCCTGCCAAGTTGCTAACATCCAAACCACCACAGTACCACCTCAGGTGATTAACCTAAAGGTGCGAATCCACATAATAGCTGGACAAGCTATTAGCCGTAAACAGGCATATTTTCAACCCTCTCCTGCATTTTTCAACTTGGGACTGTCCGTGGAAGCCACGAACCAGGTGAGTCTTGACTCCAGGACCACATCTATTGCTGTGTGTAACACTGGCATGGATGAGGTACTGATCCCAAAAAACACTATGCTAGGATGGTTGATTTCAACTGACTTTCATGATTTTGAACTAGGCATTCCATTTCTGGGAGGACTCCCAGACAACCTGGTACCGAGTCAAGAAGCTGGGCCAGTATGGTTTACAAAACCAACACAGGCCATAGCCCTTTTCTCAACCGATGATGTCGACCAAGGACCTCAAACCTATGGTGTTTTACCCATAGACAGGCCCGACGACTCAGAAAAGGATTCGTTGGAGCTCCCCAAGGAGCAAGAACCCTTATCAGTCTCATCACAGATTGAGCAGGTGGTCGCCCAAGCCGACGCTCTGACATCTGATGAAGAAAGAGACAAACTACGCCAAGTTCTTTTAAAATATGAAAAGTCATTTTCAACTGACTCACAGATTGTGGGTTGACCTCACTCCACGCAGTGAGAATCCCAACCCCACCCAACGCACCGCCAACATTTGTCAGACAATACAAGATCCCTCTGGCAGCACACCAGCCTGTCCAGGAGATCATTGATGACCTTTTGGTCAAAGGTATAATCAGACAATGTAATAGCACCTACTCTGCGCCTTTATGGCCAGTTTTAAAACCGAATGGAAAGTGGAGACTTACCATAGACTACAGAAAGCTAAATAAACAAGTACCCTTATCCAGGTGGCCAATGACTCAGCTCCATCAGGAACTGCCAAAGGTCACCGATGGTAAGTACTTCTTGACCCTCGACGTCGCCTCTGGTTTTTGGACCATCCCTGTGCGCGCCGAGGACCAACACAAACTAGCTTTCACTTTCGGCAGCCGACAATACACCTTTACCAGGTGTCCCTTTGGCTACGCTAACTCACCTGCAGAGTTCAACATCTTTTTGACCAAAGCATGTCCAGACGCCCACGAGCGTGGGACACTGATCTACGTGGACGACATCCTTTTGAGGCAGCCAACACTGGACTCTCATTTGGCTGAAATCGGCCACGTCCTAAATCAGCTAACAACTGCTGGTGCTAAAATCTCACTGTCAAAGTGCCAGTGGTGCAGAACCAAAGTGGACTACGTTGGCCTCTTAGTAGGCCCAGACGGAGTACAACCACAATTGACTCGCACCCAAGGCCTAGACAACCTCAAAGTCCCAACCAATCTCAAAGAACTACAGAGTTTCTTGGGAGTGTGTAACTACTCTCGTCAGTTCATAGAGCATTATGCGGATCTCGCAAAACCACTAACTGAACTCTTAAAGAAAGACGTTCCTTTTGTCTGGACTGATACACAACAGCAGGCAATGAACGCTCTCAAAGACAGGCTCAAGCTAGCCCCATGTCTAGTCTACCCAGACTACAACAAAGAGTTCTACTTGGAAGTGGGCTTCTCAACTTACTGCATGAGTGCAGGTCTGTACCAAATACACGACAAAGACAGGCGTGTTGTGGCCTACGCCAGCAAAACAATGGCAGGCCCTGAATTAAGGTATTCAGACTGTGAGAAGGCTCTATTGACCACTGTGTGGGCAGTGAAACATTTCTCCTGCTATATTGGTGGACAGAGGATTATTGTTGAGACACAACACCAGCCAGTAACGTTTCTGAACAGCCAACGCATCAGAGATGGTGTGGTGACAAACTCACGTGTTGCAACATGGCTAATGGCACTTCAAAGTTTTAACCTAGACATCCGCTACGGTCAAAATAAGAAGTCGCACTTGGGCACTGATTTGGCAATCTGCCAAGAATGTACACAGGATGTACCAGCCACCCAACAGCCGGTTGTGAGCAAACCCTCAGCTGCTGAGGACCCAAATCACCACTTCTTTGATAGCAATATCTGCAAAGATATGGCAACAATGTACGTGGATGGATGCTCATTCCACCACGAGACAATCTGCAAAGCAGGTGTTGGAGGAGTACTCCTCCAGGACCAAGAACAGGTCACATTTGGCTATAAATTAGGCTCTCAGTCTTCTCAGTACGCTGAAATAGCAGCAATCCTAATAGCCCTATGGATGGCAGTAGAACGCTCCATCCAGACGCTAGTCATCTGCACTGACTCTAACTATGCTCGACTCAGTTTCTTGTGTCATCTCGCTCTGTGGAAACAGAACGGTTTTCTCACAAGCAACAAAAAGGTGGTAAAACACAAAGAGCTTTTCATGACATGTGATCACTTAGTGACATCACATGATCTACAGATATTCTGGAAGAAAGTTCCAGGACACTCTAGAGTCCCAGGCGATGACAAGCACTACAATGACCTTGCAGACTCCCTAGCCAAAGAAGGAGCCGTTGACGGACCCACGTGGTCCTTTGACCCCTCCTGGCTACTCAACACTCAGTCGTCACAAGCTACAACTGAGGTAATGGCAGTCACACGCGCACAAGCTGCAGCTAAACCTGCTGATAACACAGTTTCTGTACGCCCAATGCTGACTGACCCAGACATCATCCAACTTCAGAAGTTGGATCCTGCAATTAACTCGATGATGTTGTATCTGACTGACCCAGACAAATACACACCATCGAAATACGAGCTGGATTCCAATCCAGACCTTAAAGTCCTCTTTCAGCTGCGCAAATAGCTAAAACTACTTAAAGGCATCCTAACTTTTGCTCATGGACGGACGTCCTCACCCGTGTTCGTGGTCCCCCATGACCACAGGGGGGTGATGTTAGTCCATGCACATGACCTTCCGTCCGTAGGACATAAGGGTGACAATGCCACGCTGAAAGCATTAAAACAGATTGCTTATTTGCCTGGAATGAAAAAGGATGTCAAGGACTACATAAAAGGGTGCCTGATCTGTGGCCAGTTTCAACCATCCAGACCACTTCACAGAGCACCACTGCATAGTAGAGGCATTGCATTTCCATGGTCGGACCTCCAGATTGACTGGGTCGGACCACTCACTAAGACCTCTAGAGGAAATAAATATTTTCTCACGGTAACCTGCGCGTTTACCAAATGGGTAGAATGTCTACCAGCCCCTAATGACACAGCACAAACCACTGCTATGTTGTTAATGAATCATGTATTTTCAAGGTTTGGACTTCCTCTTAGGGTGAACTCAGACCAAGGTACACACTTCACAGGTGAAGTAATGAAGGAACTGTGGAAGACGCTAGGCGTCAAAGCCAACTTCCATATTGGCTACCACCCACAGGCTTCAGGCCAGGTTGAGAGAGCAAACAGGACTGTGGTGAGTATTTTGAAAAAATACGTAGCCGCAAACCACAAGGACTGGGACGTGAAACTCCCTCTGGTCCTCATGGCCATAAGGGCCACTCCACACACGTCGACTGGCATCTCTCCTTTCGAGATGATGACGGGTCGACAAATGACTCTCCCTCTGCACCTGTTGTACCAACCAGGCGATGCTGCCATGGCAACAGCCTACACTACACAACAATACATGAAAGACTTGGAAAGACACCTTAAGAACACTTTTGCTTTCGCACAGAAAAACCTGGAAAAATCAGCTGAAGGACGCAAAGCGTACTACGACCAAAAGGCCTCTTACGAGGAACTCCAAGTGGGAGACAGGGTCTGGTACTACACGTTTGCCCCCAAAACTGGGAGAAGAGAGTCCGGGACCGGAACTCTCGCCCATAAGCTGATGCCTAGATGGACTGGACCCCATCTGATAATCGACAAAGTGTCTCCAGTTGTCTACCAGATAAAAATCAGTAAAGGCCAAAAAGAGCCAACTGTTAAATGGGTACATCGTAACCAGATTAAACAACACAAGGCGTGCAATAACTCCTTAGGAGACAAAGATCTCACAAAATCTGACCTCGTGGGAATAAGGGTCACCCAAGCAGAAGATAACTAATGGATAATAAACTTAACCATAGTTTAAACTCACAGGACCTACCCTTGATAAAACGGGACAGCGTGACTGAAACTGACAACCAGGGTGAGGAGAAGCAGTGAAACGATGTTTCTAGATGCTTAGTCACTACTCTTGTCGGTGTTGAAACGTTGTTTAGTTGATTTTGGTTGTTTCTGAGGAAAGAATGAATTTTGTTGTGTAGTAAGTTAGAGACTAAGAGGCCTTTGACCATGCCAACATGCAGTTCATTCATTAAATTGCAATCTTTGCGGAGTCAATGTATATTATTGCTACCCTAAGTACCATAATCTACATTGATCTCACAACGCTTAAGCCGAACCTACTCGAACAATTCTATTCGGGGGGGATAGCTAATTCTTTTTGATAAGTCTCGCCATAGACTTCCAAAACATTTATGGGGAAACCAAACACCCAATCTCAAGTCGTTCGTCTAAAAGACAACAGACAATTGCACCAAACTATATTTTACCATATAAAGCTAACTTAAACCAAGTTAGAAATGGAAAAATAGTTTGGAACCCTTTTCTATAGGCATAAACCCCTGTAGTTACCCTTTTCAGCATGCTCCACCCCTTAACTGGTAGTCGTAGCTGTTCCCAACCATAATAGCTTACACACCAGGTGCATATAGTTTAAGGCCTTATGTAAAATCCCCTTCATAAGCCCACCTTAAACCACATAATTGCATGACACATTGAACCAGAACGGCACAGGCTGGACGTTTCTGGAGACAACCTTCGCTGGAGGCGACCTGCAATCCTGACGTTGGTCTCCACTCTTCATCCAGTGGCCGCTTTTTCAGTTCAACCCAAGGGTACCCCTCTGTATGCTGATTAATCAACACTTCCAATCGTTGTGGATTTACCGTTGTGGATTATATGACTTTTTCCAATGGATTACAGACTCTGTTTCCAAAGGGGTTAAAGCATTGCTACAATGGAATTACCAACAACATTATGGAATTATCATCAACACAATGGAATTACCAAGAACATTGTGGAATTACCTTGACTTTGTTTTCCTTGCTGGATTACTTCTGACTTTGGTCTTCCTTGCTGGATTACTTCTGACTTTGGTCTTCCTTGCTGGATTACATCAAGCTCAAGGACATTTGAAGGTCTAAGTTCACGGTTGGAATTCATCCCCATGGACAGGCGATGATTTCCAAAGGGGGGACTGTAGTGAACCTGATCTCATGTCAAATCTGACCAGATGGACAGAGACTGTTATTTCATTGATCTGCATCCAGAAATACAGTTTGAGCCATCTGGAGACTTTCTTTCTTGAAGTAATCAAGTAGAAATGACAATTCTCTATGATCATTACTATTTTACAAATGTTTGATAATCAAATTGTGTTAGTTCACTCAATGTTTACAGGTTGAAGAGAACTACTCATTTTATTTACATAAACAGTAAGTAATGATTTTTATTCCTCATTCAAAGAAGAAATCAGGTTAATATGCATTTCTTGATTTTTCTGTCTTCAATGAGCAAATTTGTAAGTATGTTAAAAGTCAGGTTTCGGTCAACTAAAATGTTTACTGAGAAGAAATGTCATGTTTAATCTTCACAGAAGATACAGGAGAGTTTGACTCCACGAAGTCTGGTTTTCTCCAATAATCTTTCTGTCTGTTTTTAAACAATCTCATTCTCTGCCCTTGACTTTGATAACACCTTACATCACAAACCACACCTCTGATCTGGTCTATCCACCAATCAGAAAGCTCTAAAATGACCCGGAAGTCAACTCATTTAAATGTGGCAACTTCCCGGTTCTCGCCAGAGAGTAACAGAGCTAAAAAGAGCGTAACAGAGTAATAAAGAGTGACAGTTCTCCTGGGGAGTAGAGACGAAAAACTCTCTGATGCAGCTCATGGAGAAGAATTCCAGAGTTTAATACCTGAAGAGAGTTCTGAAGGAGTTCAGAATTCTGACATTCCAGGATGCAGAGAGGATTTTGGGAGTATAACTTCTGTTTGGATAACCTCGCACGACTCTCTAAGGGTTTGGCTGTCCTCATGGAGACGCTGAAAGAGTCAGAAAGGAACCCTACGCCGACGCTGATTTTATCATCAACCAGGTAGAAGGTTCTATTTTCGACCAAGTGTACCGTGGCCAAGCTGATTCCCCAAAGAGCGTGCACGTTTCTGGTCAAACAGATTAATTCCCTCACACATCTCTCTGTAAGATAAATCTCCATTTTCCATCTTAAACTCTCCTTTCTCCTAAAATCATTACAGATATTTTAGAAATATCTGAAGCAAAGTTCTCAATCACCGCCGTGTGATTGATGTCTACTGTTCTGCTGAAAGTGAGGACAATCGCCGTATTGTTCCAACTTTCTGTGAACTTGCCATTGTTATTGTTTTCATATTTTGCCAAATTAATGTAAATGTTTGATGTTAAACTTTGATTCTGCAAATAAATGACCGCATTCATTTGATGGGTCAAAGATAATGACGTCTCTCGTTCGCATTTCTGTTAAACTCAACGCACGACATTTACACAGTCAGAAAGATGAAGAACTCGTGAAAAATGTATGAACATATCCAGCTTATGTCATACTACAAGGGAAAAGTGTGGCAGAAAATGCTGCACAACGAGAAGAGGTGACCGGACCCTGAGGAGGATTGTGGCGAAGGGCCGATTCCAGACCTTGGGGGACCTGCGGAAGCAGTGGACTGAATCTGGAGTAGAAACATCCAGAGCCACCGTGCACAGGCGTGTGCAGGAAATGGGCTACAGGTGCCGCATTACCCAGGTCAAGCCACTTTTGAACCAGAAACAGCAGCAGAAGCGCCTGACCTGGGCTACAGAGAAGCAGCACTGGACTGTTGCTCAGTGGTCCAAAGTACTTTTTTCAGATGAAAGCAAATTTTGCATGTCATTCGGAAATCAAGGTGCCAGAGTCTGGAGGAAGACTGGGGAGAAGGAAATGCCAAAATGCCAGAAGTCCAGTGTGAAGCACCCACAGTCA
>NW_023619287.1:0-10793 GCF_014905685.2 Nematolebias whitei
CTCAAGTCCTTGTATTCCTGTTTTACTCGTTTCTGTCCTCCCGTCGTTTCCTGTTCCCTTCCTCTCGGCTCGACCTCCCGGCTTCTGGACCCACGGACCTCCTGACTTCGTCTCTCGTCTGCTCCTTGGTTTATCTCGGCATCTGATCATCGGTTCTGACCCACGCCTGCTCGACCACGTCTCACGGATCATCCCCACCAGCTCCACTCTCCACCACTCGCTGGTTTTGGATCACGCTCGGTGCTGGAGACACCATATTATCCTGCAAACCTCGCTGCAAGCTACAGCTGCTGCCGACTGTCGTCTCTCACCAGACCCAGCTCCTCCAGCAGCCATCCGGGTCAGCTGGACCCGCTTCAGCGCTTCGGAACCCCCATCATCACTGAGACGGTTAGTGGTTGTTTTTTCATCTGACTTTGCCTTCACTCTCGTCACCTGCACAACCACTAACCGTTCTCCATCTTTAGACTGTTCGTGTGGATCGGTGTTTGGAACCTGGAACCGGTTCACAGTCTGTGTCTGCTTGCCGAGGTCCGCCCTGCCGTTTCATCAGTTAATAAACTTTATTTAATTGATTTTGTTGTGGTGGTGATTTTGGTCCATTATACGGGGTTCGTTACAGGAAAATGATCAAATATTTTACGGGAACGGTAAGATCGCTCCACCCACGAGGGAATGTAACCCAGGGTGAGCTAACCTCGGACAAACAAACAAGATGCTGTAATGTGGAGGTAGTGAAACTCACGGCGTTCCTTGAGGCATTTAGTGAGACATTCTCGACCAACATTAATGCAAAGAAGACAAAAAAAATCTAAGCTACTAATAACTTAAAATAGTTATTGCAGTGGATGTTTTCATGCTGCACAGCGACACACAGGGCAAGAACTCAGTGAAATTCAGAATGCAAAAGTCAATTTTATGTTACACAACCTATTAAATTTATTCTTTTGGCTTTTCCCTTTTCAGGGGTCTCCACAGCGAGTCATCCTCCTCCACCTCTGTCCTCTGCCTCCTCTGTCCTCACTCCAACTATCTCCATGTCCTCTCTAACTGCATCCATATATCTCCTCTTTGGCATACCTCTTTATCTAGCTGCATTTCTAACATCCTTCTACCAATATACCCACTGTCCTTCCTCTGGACATGTCCAAACCATCTCAGTCTGACCTCTCTAACTTTAGCTCCCAGTTTTTCAGCCTGTGCTGTACCTCTCATGGTTTGTGTCCGCCACAAACTCATTCCTAATCTTATCCATCCTTGTCACTTCTAAGGAGAACTTCAACATATTAAATGAATGTTTCTGTTCAGTGCCCTGAGACAACTTCTGTTGTGACTTGGCGCTATATAAATAAACTGAATTGAATTGCGTCTTCATTTCTGCCACTTCCAGTTCTTTCTCCTGTCTTTTTGTCCATGTCTCTGTGTCCAGATCACACAACATAGGTGGTCTCAACACTGTCTTGTAAACGTTTCCTTTCACCATGCAGATTGACACTGAGCACTACTGTTTGCTAACACTTAGCATGATAAAAATGGCTTCAAGTCCTAGGATTAGCTTACCACTTTAGTTTGACATCGTACGACCGTAAACTTCTGTGATGAATTCCGAACGCCAAATATTATTCCTCGGTATGCGATGAAATATGCAGTAATAAAGCTTGGGAAAGCACTAGAAGCAAAGGAGTTTCCTAGTAGTTACTTAGCTTCTTCGCACGTCAGTGCCAAAACTCCAGAAGATGCTGATTGGCTGTTTTTTTTTTAATGCATAACAAAAAACAAAGAGTCCAGCTACAGGCAGGAGGTGGAACACCTGGAGAGCTGGTGCAAGGAGAATAACCTTCACATCAAATGAAGAAGACAAAGGAGATGATCGTGGGCTCCCCATGAACATAAGAGGATCTGTGGTGGAAGTGGTCTCCAGCTACAAGTACTTGGGTGTACACCTGAATGACAACCTCAGCTGGAGCAACAACACCACCAGCCTGATCAAGAAAGCTCGTCAGAGACTCTATTTCTTCAGGCGGATGAGACGAGCTGATCTGGGAAGCTCAGTCCTCACCTCCTTCAGGTGTGCAGTGGAGAGCATCCTGTGCATGAGCGATCACAGCTCTGCTGAAGATATATCGCTTAAGACCCGATACAGGTAACACACCAATTCATAAGAGAGTTTACAGGAGACATAATAAATAGTCACAGATGGATGATTATAAATATGGATGTAAATATTTATAGTAGAAGTCTGTTGGTTGTACACAGGTCACTAATTCCTTTCTATCCAAGCTCTCTTCTCTTAGCTCTTTCCCTTTTATTATCCTCCTTTCTGTTGAAATCTATCTTTTTGTAAATGTTGTACATACACCTCCACATCTTTGGCCCCTCAGTTAAATATCTTTTCATTTGTGGAGTCCATCAAAATGTTTCAGAATATCCTTGATAGTAACTTTGTATTTAAGAAAAGGCGACCAATCTTTCTGGAACCATCTACAAGTTCTCCACAGAGCAGCATCTTGACTGATAGGTCAACAGGTAGGCGTGCAACATGTCCCACCCAGCACAATCTGTTACTGATAAGTGTGATCTCAGTGTCCTCAGACTTGGTACAGTCCATTCATCATTTATAATATAGTCATCCCATTTGATCTTGAGACTGGGTCTAATATGACGTTGCTGAGTGGTTCTTTGACTTTTGATATGTTGGTGGTGTACTATCCAAGTTTCACTTCCATACAACATCAGTGGTACAACACATTGATTATACACTTTAAGTTTAGTTGCTGTTGATAATTCTCTACAGCTGAACACTTGATCACTGAGCTTCTCAACATCACAAGAGGCAGTTCAGATGTGTGCATTAATCTCTTTCTCTGACCTGCAGTCACTATTGACAAAGCTTCCAAGATATTTTAAAGCTGTTGAAGAGTGACTGCAACAAAATACCCAACTAATCCAGACATACAAATTCAACTTTCAATGCAAACAGAAAGAAGAGTCTAACTCAGAACTGCAATGAACAAAGGTGAGTGATGAGAATCTTCCAATGAATAAAGGAAACAGAGGAACAAACAGAAAAGGAAGTAACGAGGTAATAAATAAACATGTGAACAACTCAGCTAATCCAAACTGTAAAATGATACAAGAGCTTGAAGTAACAAATACACAAAAAAAAAAAACCAATGAAAATGGACTGTACTTTTATATAGCACCTTTCTATCTTCTAGAGATACTCAAAGCATTTTACATCACAATCTGTGCCTCATTTACTCATTCATACAGCACTCTACTAGATCTATACAAAGATAATTGAACAAATCGTTCTAAAGAGACTAATCAGAGCTTTATCACATTCATACACTGGGACACACATCAGAGGCAACAAAGGGTTCAGTGTCTTGCCCAGGGACACTTCAGCATGTGACTGCTGGTGGATTCGAACCCCCAACTCTTGCATTGGAGGACGACTGCTCTAACCACTCAGCCACAGCCGCCCATACTTACTTAAATGATCAAAAGAATTATAAAACAAAGTAGTAATTACAGTAGTCTTAAATATTTTAGACAAAAGTTTATTGTACCTTGGGGCCGGGGTAGTTTATTTAAAATAGTCAAATGACATTTTGCTTTATATTGATTTTTACAGCCAAAAGTTTGGATCCTTTTCAGCAACATATCAAACACCTGTGACCAAAAACATTGCCAAAAACAAACACATCAGAAGGGATGTATTTACCACAGAGCAGGTTGTCTGAGTCACTGAGGTCATTGCATGTCTGAATCACTAGAGGTGATGTGACTGAAGCAGATTCACACATAAAGATCTTCCTGTGAACGAGCGCGTTTGTAACAAATCTCACCTTTCTCAAGAATCAGATCATCTCTGTTTCCTGGGTGGATGCTGACGCCCTTCATCTATGCAGCCACAATAAAAGAAACAGCTCTTTTCATCATTGAAACTGTTGTACGTGTGTATTTATGTATGTGTTTTATCAAAGGTATGAAAGCATACCAAGGAGTGCAAATAACTTGAATTGTGGGATGTAGAACCTCTGGCACAACATATGGGTCAATTCTACCAGACATGCCATTCTATTTTTGATGAAAATAAATGTACTGTGAAACTGACATTGATGTACTGTAAAGGTTTAAGGAATGGAAGTGTTTTGAAAATTAGAAGATGAGAACTGTTTTCATATTGCAGTAACCTGCGTTGGTGTATTAGCTGCTGAGTGGGATCAACATGATCACATTCAGTAGAGTGCAGATTCATGATACTAACATGTAACACAATGAATTACAAAGAGTAATCGAACCAGTTCCATTGGTTCGCGTTAATTGCAGGTAGCCTGCAAATACTCACAGGGGTCAATGAGGACTTAGACCTAGGAGGATTAACAGGATTGTAGGGGATATAGGAGTGGCAGACAGGAAGATTGTCTCAAGAAGTCTGTTGGACATGGTATCCTGCTTGCCTCTTGGCATTAGACTGGTAGATGCTTGCTGTGACTCCCTTCCCATCACGTATCTGTGCCACCTGCAACAAGATCTACAGCCAAGCAGTGCAAACACTGTGCCAGGTTAACCCAAAGGTAACCAGGCGCATGTCTTTATGTGCATTGTGTCCTCTCCTTTAGATGGAAAAGTTCCCAGAAATTCATGATATTCACAAAGACAAACCACAAAGTACAGGTCTAACTCAGACAAAATGCTTGCACCAATAGTACAGTGCTTATGTGTGTAAATGTATGGAAAGTAAAATAAATATTTAAGTGCATTTAAATAGGTACACTTCTGTTCCTTTTCATTATTATAGACATTCCAGTTTATCTTGTTTTGAGCTTCTAGGTGGTTTCTTTTTCACAAAAATGTTGAGTAAATAAGCTGTATCTCCATCTTGTGGGCAATGTGAGTAGGCCTGTGTCATTAATGCAGCACTACTGAAATACATCTAAGGAACACACATTGTTTCATATACACTGCTATTAATTTTATTGTAATCAGTGAAACAAATTGTTTTTTTTATTATTTTCTTCATGAAAAATAAAGTGAAAATGTCCCCATATTGCTTCAGACTCATTATTGGATTGATTTATACACTTTTTATGCATTTCATACCAAATACACAACTAAAACACAACACATAAATGGATACATCATTAAACCCATCAAATTCAAGAACAGAACATATGCACAAAAGCAAAAGATGCAGAGAAAGAGTGGAGACTCTGCAGGAAGAAACCTTTGTGGTGATGTATACAGCAGCAGGAGGTGTTTCCCAAGAGCATTGCACCTGTGCCTCGTGGACTATTAAAAGTGTGTGCAAAAACGAACGTTCTGCAACCAGACCATGAGTCAGCTGTTCGGCATTGGATGGAGTATGCTGGACCCTTCACATGCATGATGATTTGCCAGAATCTCATTGGAAGTGATCAAAAGTCTCTGTCTAAGGCCTCACCAAACTCTTCCCACATTCAAGCTTTTGCCTCAGCAACAGCCAGGGCTGCAGCTTGCTTGGCCCACCCATACCCCTCAGCTGCCTCCAGAGTCCTACCAGCCCGTTTTTATAATTAAACAATATTACCACTAAAAGATAAATATTTGTATACCCATATTATAGCAAAAATGTGTGTCTCCATTAATTTTCCCCAAACACATGAAGTTATTTCTGTGAATTAGTTTCAGATGAGTGGTTTATCCTAAACATCTGCTTGTCTGTATCTGGACTTTTTAAACAATTTTGAGACATGTGAAAATGTATAATGATAATAATTTCAGATTGTGGGAAATGCAAAGGATGAAGTCACATGATGGCACCAACAAGTCGCACCTGTAGCTTTGTGGCAGGTATGTGTGCAATGTTTAGGACTGTTTACGATGTTTCTGTGTGTCTCTTCAAAAAGAGTATGTTTTGTACAATATAGAACTAAAGATCTGCTTTAGTTATTTCATGAGCTTGGGGAACTGATGGAGCAACCATTTAATTGATGGTGTCAAACAATCCCTTATTGTTTCATTTGTAGGATCATATCAACTGAATAGGTTTTGAAATGTGACATTTATTTAGTTTCTAAAGATAATATATATATATAAACCTCAAGTTTGTTTTTATAATCCCTCTACCTTTTGACATTTCTCCCTCAAATTCTGAAAAGTTTAATTCAATCAGGGGCAAAGCTTTTATTTTTTATTGAAAGGTTACTTTAAAGGTAGCCTCACCGTCATTGCATCCTGACAAAGAACAAGGGTCGAGCAAAAGTAAAGAACAACTCAGCTGCATTTAGAACAATTATGTACCTCTGACTGTAATCTTTTGTGTTGGGGGTTTTGAGCATGAAGTAAATCAAAGAGTGCACATCTGTAATCAAAGCCATGTACTTTCTCTACACACATTACAAGCAGAACTTCTGTTGGAGTGACTCTACAGCACATACAGTACAGTACAGTTTGGCACCACTGTTGTAGATGATCAGTCATCCAGGACATGGCAAATCCTGAGTTTAAATCAAAGCAACTCAGCATCTTTTCAGTCACTGACATTTTGCTTCTCACCGAGGAACGTTTTCAAGTTAAAACTGAAATATGTGAAATTACAAGAATTTAACCTGTGGGTCTTGCTAAACTGTGCATAATTCAAATTTGAAACAAAAATGCTCTTCAAATGAGAAGCAAATTGTTAAATGTATGGATAAGTTTAATCTTGTCTTTGTTTGCTCAGACAATGGAATATCTGGCAATAATGCTACTGTTGTGTTTGCTATTGCATTAAAGAGACAGCAGTGGGTGCTCAGAGACTATGTTGAAAAAGATGCTGCACAGAGTGATGGAGGAGAAACGAAAGTGAAAGTAAAGATGGAGAACTGAAGATGATTCACGTGTCTGCCTTATTTTTCCTTTTAACTCAACCTTGCAACCCACACATCATAGGCGATGAAGATGTCTATTTATGTGCCTTTATGTGCTCCAGCATGGTTAAAAATGTTTGAAAACTACATGTTGGTGATCGTCGAGGGACGGCTGGCCTGATCCAAGAAAGCGCGCGGTTCTTTTTCATGCCCTGAGGGTCAACGGCTTTTCTACACCCTGCCGAACACTGGAGACACGTTTGCTGCTGCTATTGCTGCTCTAAAGAACCAAATACCTTCTTTTGAAATGGTGTGACCCAGGTAGTTGAGTGAAGGTTGATTAACCTGCATTTGTGCATGTTAAATTTGAGTCCAGCATCAGTCAGGGCTTGGAGCACTCTCTTTAAGTTTTCATCATGTTCTATTTGTGTAGTGCCGAAACAAAAAGTCCATCATGAGGGATAAATGCAGTAATATCACGACTTTCAGGATGCAGGGGCATTTGGTGGTAGCAGATGGTAAATCAATAGTAGAAAAAACAGTACCCCCTCGTAGATTTGAGAAGTTCATGTGTGGTAATGGATGGCCATCAGCAACAATAACTTTATTTGGCTCCCATAAATCAGCACACATGCGTGGCTTTCCACCATCTCTCCTTTGTGTCACGACTATGGGAGAAACCCAAAGTGAAGCATCAATACGTTCATGATGCCCTTATCTTGCAGATCTTTGAGCTCCTCTGAAACAGCTCGTCTCGCTGAAAGTGGCAGTCTACTGAGTTGTTGTTGCACTGGAACAGCATTTGACAGTATGTGTACTTTGTGTATGAAGTTTTTGGCGTAGCCTACTTCCTGAATTGACACTTCTGGAGTATTTTCTGGTTCAGTCGTTGGCACAGCAGGTTGAACAGTAGCGGTAGGAGGAGTAATAGTAGTAATAACTTTTCGTCCTTCAAGTTTCATATGTAATGCCTGAAATAAATCTAAGCCAAGGAGAGCAGCACCTGACTCAACCACAACTAGAGGACCTGCAGTAGAATGATTATCATGAGAAACAGTAGCTTGTAAGCACCCTTTAACAGCCATTTTCTCTTTTGCGTAGGTAACAAGAGCAAATGTAGGTTCAGTTAGGGCACATTCTGAGAAGAAGGTGCGGTAAATGTTCTCTGCTATAATGGACACAAATGAGCGTGTATCTACAATCAGCTCAACATCTTTACATTGGCCATTAGCAGTCACTTGAACTGTGCAGAGGTTCTTGTCTTGTACTGCATTGTTCATGTAAGGAACTGTGGGCTCATTAATGACGACTTCATGTACCTCCTTTTGGGTTGAACGGCATACTCGTAAAAAATGTCCCACTTTACCACACTTGTTGCAGGTCACTTTAACAGCAGAGCATGAAGGTTTGTTAGCAAGTTGGTTAGAAGATCCACAACGAAAGCAGGAATGGTTACCAGCAGCTTTAACCGTAGCAGGAGCAGGATTCAGCAGCGGCTTCTTCTTCATGTCCCAGCGGCGGCTTGGCTTTGATTGTTTCTGTATGGCCCTCACCGAAGCTAAGAATTGTTTTACCGTCTCATCTGGCCTCTGTGCTCTTTGTCGAAACTTGTGACGTTCAGCAATGACATTCACCTTCGGCACAAAATGTTCTTTAAGAGCAGCAATAGCAGCAGCAAACGTGTCCCCAGTGTTCGGCAGGTTGACCCTCCGTACCCAGGACATGAAGTAGAACCGTGTGCTTTCTTGCATCAGGTCAGCCGTCCCCCGACGCTGCGATCACCAACATGTAGTTTTCAAACATTTTTAACCATGTTGGAAATGTTATCGCTGGTTCCTTCGGGCATGGCATGAACGGAGCAGGTACAGGCACAAAAATAGACATCCTTGTGGACAATGTTGTGGTGTTGCAAAACTGAAGTAAGGGAAAAATAAGCAGACACGTGAATCAGCTTCAGTTCTCCATTTTGCTTTCATTTTCGTTTCTTTCATCATCCTGCATACAACATATTTCAATATAGTCTCAGAGCGCCCACTAGTGTCCTTTCTATGCAACAACAATTCAATTCATTCCATTCAAGCACAACACAACACACCCCTATCATTTTTTGAAACTATGCTTTCTGATTTCTATATATTGTTAAAAAGTATATTTTTCTCAAATGATTGGAGTGGCCTGTGTGGTGGCCAAAGATTTATCGATAGTGGCCACCCCTGGCATCCCATTGGCATGTTGTGGTGGATATAACTGTTCCCACTGCTCGCCAGGTTGTGTCACTCTGTGCTGCTACTGGAAAGAAAAAAAACTACTTATACACAGTATAACTCATGCATACGTTTTGCAGCTAAACAGAAAGGTTTATTTGCATTTTGAAAATTAAAAACACTCCTTATTGATCGGCGTGCCGCTTGTTTCTGTGACTTTAAGGACAATCGAAGGATTGCAACATGAGATTGAAAGAATCAAAACAACCAAGAAAATCACTGAAAATGGGTCCAGTGGAATTTGGAATATTATATATACTCTTCAACACAATTTAAATAGAGTTGGTGCCCTAAAGTTGGACTTCATAACATATGTGATTTTTATTAATATTTGTTTATTGAGGGATTGGATTTCAAACTCAGGTAATCAAACCTGCTAGATTGTTAATCACAAACAGGACTATTGATCTGTGAGAGGACCTTCTATCAATACTTTGTTTTTGTCTGGTTTTCCTCAAATCAGTGTGCACAGCAGAGTTGTGAAATGCTGAAATGTTGTATGGAGCAGACTTTGCACTGAACCACTCATGTTTTTGTAGGAGATTTCCTGTAATTCCTGTTATCAAACTGAAGGTTTTTTTGTAATTGTCTTCTAATTTCAAAGTAGTCTGACAGTAGAAAGTAATATTTTTTATTTCATACTGTTTGGTCAGTAGGTAGAGATTTTGTCACTTTAATGGGTTGCAAGCTCTGCTAATAATAATTAGCCATGTTAGTTAAGTGTTGGCTCTTTTAGCAACAACTAAAAAGCAGAGCTGAAGCTGAAAGTTGTCGATTTGGCTGCTGATTGAAACAATGTGTGCTGAACTTTTAGGACATAAAACGGAAATAAAATGGACATAGGTCCGTCCATTCTTACTATAGTAAACAGTAGTTTATCCACTGGTGTGGTGACAAAAACCTTTAAACATGCTGCTGTCCAGCCTCTCCTGAAAAAACCAAACCTTGAACCCTCAGTTGTTTCCAACTTCCGGCCTGTCTCCAGACTCCCATTTGTTTCTAAACTACTGGAGAAAATAGTTGAGTCCCAGTTGAAGTGCTTCCTGGAGGGTCACGCCATCTTAGAGTTTTTCGTCTGGCTTTAAACCTCTCCACAGCACTGAAACTGCCCTGCTGAAGGTCTTTAATGACATTTTCTTAACCACAGATACTGGTGATTCTGTGCTGCTTGTCCTGTTGGACCTCACAGCTGCCTTTGACACCATCGACCATGAGATCATCATTGCTAGTTTGGAGCAGTGGGTGGGCGTCACAGGGTCAGCCCTCAATTGGTTCAGATCTTACCTCGCTGACAGATCCTTTTGTGTCTCCATCAAGGATTTTAGTTCTGCAGCAGCAGAGCTTAAATTGTCACGAATCACGTCTGTCAGTTAGGTTTTTGTGTCACTCTGTTCACTTGTTTTTGTTCTAGGGATCTATTCTTTTGTTTTTCTCTTTCTCTGCATGTGGGTTGAGGTTTGTCTTCACTCCTAGTTTAACGTTGTCTTCACTGCAGCCAGCAGCGCTGATTGCGCTCAACTGGCTGCACCTGTCCTCCTCTCCCTTTATAAGCTCACGGCTGACTCTTTTTCGGTGCCCGGTAGTTGAACACTTTTAGTTAGTAAATACCTCGCGCTCATGACCACGCTCTGTCCCTGTCCTGTCCCCTCAAGTCCTTGTATTCCTGTTTTACTCGTTTCTGTCCTCCCGTCGT
>NW_023619288.1:0-10785 GCF_014905685.2 Nematolebias whitei
TTACCAGTGGTTTTGGCACTGTGAGCAGGTGCCAGGTCATGCTGAAAAATGAAATCTTCATCTCCATAAAGCTTTTCAGCAGATGGAAGCATGAAGTGCTCCAAAATCTCCTGATAGCTAGCTGCATTGACCCTTCCCTTGATAAAACACAGTGGACCAACACCGGCAGCTGACATGGCACCCCAGACCATCACTGACTGTGGGTGCTTCACACTGGACTTCTAGCATTTTGGCATTTCCTTCTCCCCAGTCTTCCTCCAGACTCTGGCACCTTGATTTCTGAATGACATGCAAAATTTTCTTTCATCCGAAAAAAGTACTTTGGACCACTGAGCAACAGTCCAGTGCTGCTTCCCTGTAGCCCAGGTCAGGCAATTCTGTCTCTGTTTCTGGTTCAAAAGTGGCTTGACCTGGGGAATGCGGCACCTGTAGCCCATTTCCTGCACACGCCTGTGCACGGTGGCTCTGGATGTTTCTACTCCAGACTCAGTCCACTGCTTCCGCAGGTCCCCCAAGGTCTGGAATCGGCCCTTCTCCACAATCCTCCTCAGGGTCCGGTCACCTCTTCTCGTTGTGCAGCGTTTTCTGCCACACTTTTCCCTTCCCACAGACTTCCCACTGAGGTGCCTTGATACAGCACTCTGGGAACAGCCTATTCGTTCAGTAGTTTCCTTCTGTGTCTTACCCTCTTGCTTGAGGGTGTCAATGATGGCCTTCTGGACAGCAGTCAGGTCGGCAGTCTTACCCATGATTGCGGTTTTGAGTAATGAACAAGGCTGGGAGTTATTAAAAGCCTCAGGAATCTTTTGCAAGTGTTTATAGTTACGTCGTTGATTCAGATGGTTAGGTTAATAGCTTGTTTAGAGAACCTTTTCATGATATGCTAATTTTTTGGGACAGGCATTTTGGGTTTTCATGAGCTGTATGCCATAATCATCAGTATTAAAACAATTAAAGACCTGAAATATTTCAGTTGGTGTGCAATGAATCTGAAATATATGAAAGTTTCATTTTTATCATTACATTATGGAAAATAATGACCTTTATCACAATATGCTAATTTTTTGAGAAGGACCTGTATTAGCAATAAAAAGTATATAAATACGCATGATGCGTTGGTGGCTGACTGATATTTGTCAGGCTAAAGTGAACATGACCAAAGTTGTAGATTCTCTTGGCGATTAAGAAACAAAACAAAAAAAAACACGACCTGTATAACAGCCCACACAATACCAGTTTTTTTTATTTGTTTGAGGTTTTACATTTATTTATTTACCACGAGCTGTCGATTAAAATGAAAGTTATAACCGTGACACGATTATGTGGACCATAGGTGTCGCAACCATTATATGTGAAGGGGACAAGTCTCCCCCACATTAAAAAAACGTTCATTTGGACCCCCCCCCCCCACCACCACCACCACCACCACCACTTTTACTATGAAACATTAGTTCAGGTGGCGCAGTTTCTCTTTCTTCGTGAACGAATCCTTTCCACTTGATTAATAGGAGAATACTCAATCTAATAAAACTCCACTCCAGGTTTTCCAGGTTACCTCCACCTCTCCACACTGAAATGATAATTCAGCCCCCGGTGTTTCTCACCACCACTGAGGAACTGACATCCCAATTCAACTCTGTCTGCTTAAAGACTCTGGATCATGTTGCACCTGTTAAAACTAGAAAATCAAAACTCAGAGCAGAACCTTGGCTGAGTGACGTCACCAAGGCCGTTAGGCAGCAATGTAGGAGGGTGGAACGAAAGTTGAGGAAAGACAGGCTGCAGGTCTCTTTACAGATACTTAAAGAGAGTTGGTGCCATTATCAGAAAGCAGTGAAAGCTGCTAAATCCAAATACTTTTCTGATATAACCTCAAACTCTCGCAACCCACGTGTCCTCTTCTCCACCCTAAACTCTGTTCTCCACCTCACTGAACCATCACCTCTGGAAGCCTCGACTGAGCTGTGCGACAACTTCTTACATTTCTTTTTGGAAAAAAATTGCGACCACCCAGGCTCTCATTTCACCTCCAACTCATGACCCATCCATCCCACCTCAAGCTGTAGCTCTATTTGACCATTTTGAACCCATTACTCTATCTTCTCTAGAGCAGGTCATGTGCAGCTTGAAACCTTCTGGCTCCCCTTTGATGTGGTCCCCCCTCGACTACTAAAGGAGGTCTTTCCAACTCTAGGTCCGTCCATTCTTGATATAGTAAACAGTAGTTTATCCACTGGCGTGGTGCCAAAATCCTTTAAACACGCTGCAGTCCAGCCTCTCCTGAAAAAAACAAACCTTGACCCCTCAGTCGTTTCCAACTACCGGCCTGTTTCCAAACTCCCATTTGTTTCTAAACTACTGGACAAAATAGTTGAGTCCCAGTTGAAGTGCTTCCTGGAGGATCACGCCATTTTAGAGCTATTCCAATCTGGCTTTAAACCTCTCCACAGCACTGAAAATGCCCTGCTGAAGGTCTTTAATGACATTTTCTTATCCACAGATACCGGTGATTCTGTGCTGCTTGTCCTGTTGGACCTCACAGCTGCCTTTGACACCGCGTGAGCGTTGACTTTTTGAAGTGGAGACTGCTGGACTGAAGTTTAATATTGAACAACTTTACTAGAAACTACAACCATACCTGTTAGAGAACAAACATGTGGTTGGTGGAGGTCTGACGTGAAGCTCCTGCTCCTACACAGAAAAATAGAGACACAGTCACGAGACTAGATTATCCAAGCACGCGACGACACGTGGCTGCTAACAGCTACAGATGCTAACAGCTACACATGCTAACAGCTACACGTGCTAAAAGCTACAGATGTTAACAGCTACATACACTAACAGCTACAGATGCTAACAGATACAGATGCTAACAGATACAGATGTTAACAGTTACAGATGCTAACAGTGTTGAGCAGTGGCGATTTTAGCCTCTTTTTAGGGGTGCTGAAGCACCCCTAAACTTTAGCTTAGCACCCCTAAAAATGTTAGAAAACCATTTTGTAAGGAAACTCGGTTCTTAAACTTTAGATTCACCAAAATCTTGAATAAATATGGAATGACACGCATTAAACGGGTCAGTAAAATCTATGATTTATTTTTTTACGAGTCGGATGCTGAGCGCCAGCTGTCAATCATTCCAGTAAGCTCCTCATCTAACCAATCGGTGATCGCATTTGTCTCAAAGGGAACGCCCCTTACCTTCAGGCGCTGCATGTTTTTATCTGACTGCGTTGTCGGGGTTTTGTATTACGATCGATTTGCGGTCTGAGCGATTTCATTTAAAAAATATATCATTGGAAAAAATGTCTAAAGTCCAGCGGCCGACCTCATGAGCAGCTGAATTTAACAGTGATCAACAGAAAATACCTCATGTTCACCTGTACAAAGTAACTGCAAGTAAAATCCTCCATTTTCTGTCATAATCACTTCGTATATATATATATATATATATATACTATATGGGTAATTAAAGTTTAATGCTAAAGCTAGCTGTGCTTTGTTTTGTGTGTTAATGTAGATATATGTTGCAACTTATTACAGCTCCATTTCATATTGACTAGTGATTTTTTTATCTTAAAGTTAGCTTACACTACATCTCTTAAACTGTGGTGGCTAGCTAGAAATTAAAAAGTTAGGTAGCCTACTTTATGCCACTGCGTTATATGTAGACCTACTAGTGACTTTTTAAAAAAAAGTTTAACCTTAAGCTACATTTGTTTGCCTGTGAATAGAAATTTGATTTGTACTTTAACTTTGATAGGCCCACCTCATGGAGAGTGAACTGAAACAGTGGAACAGCAGAACCCTGACCCATAATTTCTACTTTTCCATAGATGGACATTCGCTCTTTCTTTAAAAAAAATAGGCCCACCACAGCCAGGTTCAGGTAAGGGAATATAAAACATCCCCACTGAGCAGCCTAGTAACCCAATATTAAAAAAGCAAACATGTAAATATAATGTTGATGAGTGTAACCTGCCTGTACTTATTGGATTGATAAATTATTGACATTACTTACTGGTTGACACTGACAGCACAAGGAGGAGGAGAGGAGGATAGAGAGCGAGCCCAGGAGAGAGAGCAAGATGAACCAGGTTAGAAATAAAAAACAATCGTCAAGACCATTGCATATATATTTTTTAAACACATTTATGAGGGAGACTCATATTATCTGCACCTTTTTTTCTAATGGCAATTTGCAATGCAATGATGTTTTGCAATGGGCAATCACATATGCAAAGTGACAATACATTCTTTAATTAATTTAGAATTATTTCAGTGATATTTATGAATGGAAATTGTGCACAGCATTTGTTTGCTTTATTTATTTGAAGATTACTTTGAATAAGTTCTGTACAAAATGTTTGTATGCACAAAGAGGGAAAAAGGAGCACACAGAGAGAGGGAGTGGAAGAAGCAGGTAAAGATAATGGATGGATGGATGGATTGAGTGCAATGTCCACAAGAGGAAAAAAGAGAAGGAGCGAGGACAAAGAGAGGGAGCAAGACATGGAAGAAGCACGTGAGAAAATAAGCCTAGATTTTTATAGGGACAAAACACTTCATTGTTAATATGAAAAAAACAGCATTGTATTCATATTATATTTACACCTGTTTTATCTAGAACTAATTTAAGCCACTATTAATTTTTTTTATTCTGAATTGTGCTATTCAAGGAAAGAGAGAACAACAGGGAGAGTATCTTGAAGGAGAGAGGGAGCAGACTGGAGAGGTACATGAAGAAGCAGAAGAGCTTGAAGAGCAGGCTGGCCAGCACTCTGAAGTATCAGTGTCTACAAATGTAGCCTCTGATTTAGGTGACAGGGACACTGGTCCTAAACAACTAAAGCTGCCTCAGTACCCACAAAGTATGTTTGGCACACAGAAGAGAGCCTTTCAGTATAACTGGTTCCAGAGTTTTATCTGGCTGGAATACTCTCCTGCAAGGAATGCTGCATTTTGCTATAGTTGTAGGCTGTTTGGCAAAAATTTAAAACGGGACGTTTTTGTGACTGGTGGGGTGAAAAATTGGAGAAAGGCACTGAGCTTATTCTATAAGCATGAAACCACACAATCACATAAAGACAGTGTGGTTTGCTGGCAAAGCTATAGAGCTAGTTTGTCTAAGGGCAGTGTTCTGCAGCAAATAGAGAGTGCAACTTCCTCTGACATCAGTGAGAGGAGGGAGTACCTGAAGCGCATTGTGGCATTGACTTGTATGCTGGGGAAACAGGGTATTCCATTTAGAGGTCATGATGAGTCAGCTGACAGCCACAATAAAGGAGCATTTTTGGCATGCATGGATCTTCTGAAAATGTTTGACCCTTTTTTGAAAATGTACACTCCTCCATCAAACACCACCTATCTTTCATCTGCTTGTCAGAATGAAATGATACAATGTTGTTCCGAGGAGGTGACAGCAGCTATTGTAAGTGAGATGAGGGAGTCAAAGATGTATGCCATTATGGCTGATGAAGCAAGGGATGGAAAAACTGAACAGTTGTCGATCTGTGTGAGATATGTTTCAGGGGGTTTTGTGAAGGAAAGGTTCCTATCCCTTACAGAGTTGAACAGTTTTGATGCTGCATCAATATCCACTGCAATTGAAGACCAGTTGGTGGTGAAAGGTATTGATGATTTGAAATGTGTGGCTCAAACATATGATGGGGCAGCAGTTATGAGTGGGCCAGTAGGGGGTGTCCAAGCCCATTTTCGAAAGAAGCACCCTGAAGCAATTTATGTGCATTGTTATGCACATGAATTAAACATCATCTTGTGCCACACATGTAGAGCAATTTCTGAGGCCAGAGAGCTTTTTGAGATTCTGGAAAGTGTCTACTCTTTTTTCAGTGTCTCTCTTGTGAACCATCACAAGTTTGTAGACGTGCAAAGAAAGCTAGGATTGCAGCAAAGTGAACTTGTCCAGTTGTCAAACACACGTTGGGCCTGCCAACTTCGTTCAGTAAATGCAGTACTTGACAACTTCCCTGCCATCGCTGAATGCCTATCTGCCATCAACACACCTTTAGCAGCAGGACTGAAGGCAAAACTCTGTAAATTCTCAACATTGTACTTGCTGTTTGTTTTCCACACTCTCCTGTCTGTAACAGCATGTTTACACAGATACCTGCAGAATAAGACCACTGATCTCGCCCAAGCAGTGGAATACAAAAATGCAGTAATTGATTCTCTCAAGGAGAAACGCAATGATGCCACTGCTGTAGATGTTCATGCCAAAGCTATGGCCTTATGTGAGGCTAACCAAATATCAACCCACAATCCTCCTTTTCAGAGGCGTAAGGCAAAACAAATGGAGGAATATGTTGTGGAGTCTGCTTGTGGGGCAGGCAGTGAGGTTAGTAGTACATCAAAGTTGGAAGACCTCAAACAAAAGCTACTGTTTCCTTGCTTGGATCGAATGTTGGCAGAACTTGAGAAGCGTTTTTGTGATGTTGGTAAGGAATTACTAAATGGAATTAATGCATGCAGACCAACATCAGACCAATTCTTGTCTGAGCCAGCATTGTCAGCACTGGCACTTCACTATCACATTGACCTCAAGTCAGAAGAGGTGATGGTAGCCAAAAATTACATGAGACGCAAAACAGAGGCTGGTGGTGTTGAAGACATATTGACCGTTATCAACTTACTTGATGCTGACATGTTCCCTTCACTTAAAACTACTGTTCAAGCTGCTTTGACAATACCAGTTAGCAGCTGTAGTTGTGAGAGGTCCTTTAGTGCCTTGCGTCGTCTCCATACCTGGCTCAGGAGGACCATGGGGCAAAACAGGCTGAATGATCTGGCTGTAATGTCTATTGAGAAGGAGTTGCTTAACACGGTCAGTTCTGAAAAAGTTATTGACAGATTTGCCAGCCTAAAGGTTAGGCGACACAGTTTAGTTCTGCCAAAATAGAAAGCAACATTTGCTTAGATGTTGTTGATGTTAGTTTTTGTTGTGGGTTAATCAGGATTATAACCAGATTTTCATTCTTTTCTGGCTATTCATATCTTTCTTCTTTAAAATTTACTGACTATTTGAAATTGTGAATTACAAACAAGTTATTAATCTATTTGCCTTTGATTGATACATTTGATTTATATGTGTGATCAACATTAAAAGCTTTTAAAAATGTTTAGACCACCATCTACCTTGTGGACAATGTTTTTTGAGCCATGAAGGCAAGAACAGTCAGTTATGTTCAAGTTTCTTTATTGTCATTCACATCACATGTGGTATGAGGTAGAACAAAATTATGTACACAAGGTCCCAGTTACATCCAAAAATAGCAAAAGTATAAAATATAAAAAGTAAAGGTATGTAAGGATCTAAGATATGCTAAACTGTACTTTAAACGGTATGCTAAAACTTCTAAGATATACTCTGTTGTTGCAGTCGTGAAACTACTCACAGTCAGTCACCTGGATTCATGGTAAAATACCACTACAGTACTTTTACTTAGATGTATTATTTTTCAGGTTATAAAATTGTTTAATCTTCCCCAACCTACTTCAGAGCAATTATTGCATTAGACTTTTGCTTTTGCTGTACTCTTATCCAGGGTGATGTACAGTGAGCCCACTACAACTGCTCCCTCTGGAGAAACTAAGAGCAAAAATACAATTTATCATAGGGTGAAGTGCTTCCTTACCACTTTACCATCACCACTCTTTATCAGAGAATTAAAACCCAAAAAGTGATACAATGTTAGATTTGTCATGCAATATTAATTTATTTTTCACTTATTTTGGACAGTTCTAATCATTATGATTAAGCCCTTCAACAACTTCCTGTGGGAACAATAAAGTTCTGTCTTATTTTTTCTTGTCTTCTCAGTTTATAGACCTTTTGCCTTTGTTTTCTGTGATGGTTCAGAAACAAAACAGAAGTTTAAGAAACAATCATCTGATCCATTGAAATAACTGTTTACTATTGAACTTATATGATCGCCGTGTCATTCAAGCAAAGAGCCATTTTCAGCACTGGGGGCTAAGCACCCCTAAAGGTCAAATCCTAGAATCGCCCCTGGTGTTGAGGTCTTTAAAACTATGAGAACCAACTTTCAAACACTTAGCTCAAAAACTGCCTCAACTCGAGATCGTTCAGTGGAAGGAAGACAGAGTCAAAAAAACACACTCTGAGAAGTGGTTCTGAATTCAGACACAGATTTATTTTACCTTCACAGCGCTGGAAAGGGAGACGTCTCACATGCACCTTACATCCATCTAACACGTCTGAGTTACAAATGTATTTGCTTCGTTTAAATACAGCCTTATCAGTCACATTGGGATGTCCTTATCATGATGTTGTTCTGAGTCAGTCGGCACTACTGGGCGTGGTCTGGCATGGTCTTGGTTTTTTTTTCGCCCACTGCCCCAGCTGAATGTGATCTGTTCTTGGCAAGATAACAGTAGTCTCTGGTTCTCTTGTACAAGGAGTTATGCGCATCATGAACTCACATGACGCACATCATGACCCTGCAGTTTTTCACCATACACAGAGAAATATTTCATGTCAGAGCATAGCAAAAAAGATGACATTATACAACATTTCCCCCTTTTGGTCCCCCCAAGGGGACCACCTCTTTGGCTGCAAACATCTGTCCCTGACGAGTGTCCAGAACTTGTGCCGGAAAAATCCCCAGGGCAACAGTGTAGTGGTGCGGGGTAAAAACAGCACAACGCCTCACGCCCCTTGTGACGACGACCAAGATGGCGTTCCAGTGCACTCTCACAATCATCCTTACCCTGTGTCATAAGTTTAACAAAATTGCTGTTTAAATGATATAACAATAGCAATCAAATGAGCCATTAATAAGATAAATATAGCACAACTTAGTGAAAAATGCAATACAATGTCTAAAAATGTAATTCTCTGTCAGTTGGTTACAAAGCGCACAGTGGATGCCTGTATTTTAAATGGACCACAACTTGTTGGTCTGCGTCTTTAACAATGACTACGAATTGGTTGGACAATTAAGGTCCATCTCATAGAGGCATCGTTCTGTCGCGTTGCCACAGACTGAAAGAGAGAGAGAGAAAGAGTTTCAGTAAAAGTTAAGATGTGGCCACATGCATTTATCTAAGTTTCCTATTGCTAGCAGTATGATAAAATATCCAAACCAAAGCTCAACAGTAATTTGGGAGCAGGGGAAGCAAAGTAACACATGTAATTATAATATGTATAAGAATCAACTTAAAGCAAAGAAAAATGGTGTAAAACACATATTAGGAGACAGGTTATGAAGCCAGTGTCAGCAGTTCTTGGGTTATGCCACCAGGGAGAGCTCGAATTCCATGTGGCTTGAAGGATCACTGGTTGACAACATCTGATATCCAGAAGGTCTATCCCCGCTCCCTTTCTCGATGGTCGAGGTGATACAGTGCACCACGAGTGATCTTGCACAGGGCACACAGCAGCAACCACATACGACCAGTAGACTCAGCGTCCTCAATCCCTCCAGTGCCCTGGTCACTGACCCGTCAGAACCTGTTTTGTTGGGGATGAAAGTACAACACATATCTCCAAACATAGCACAATTTCAGCCCTCTAAGGCATGTGACTGTATTTTCTATCTCTAGCACTAAAAGGGGTTTGTCAATATAAAATATTTCATTATTACTTCTACACTATAATGGTTTATGAACAACATAAACCACATTCCATTCATACTTTCATCCCTTTTTTTTATGTTTACAAACCTGAACCTCAAAAAGGATATGATGGATTTCTCCAGAGTCCTTTACTCTGGTTCTTCCTGAAAGAAGCAAAGTTATTTTTCACAAGAAAACACAACAATATGTGATTACCACATGCAGTGAAGATGAGTAATCAGAAGAGTTAAGGTTTCAAAGTTTAGTGGTGAATATTTGGCATGAGTGATGTTAATTTTAGTTAAGACGATAGATTTTATTTGTCTTATTTCCTCCTGCCTGTGGGAAAGAATTTAGTAAACGCATGCGCAGAAAATATATTTTCATTGATCACCCTGTCCTCAAAACAGCACAATACAGCATTAAACATTGAGTTTGCTGATAAATGGAGCTGGAAAAATAAAAAGAAGTCAAAATCAGTTATTCAGCTCTGCCATAGCTCCTCTGGAGATCTGTTTAGGTAAAACAAAAACAAAAGTTTCACAATACATGACTATTGTAAAAATGTGGTTAAAAACACTCTATACACGAGAACCTAATTAATTTATCAGTCCAGTCCAGTCGTAGCCATGTCAAATCAAATGTATTTAAGAACACAGATCCACCACATTTTCATTGTTCTTCTGGGTCTAGGGGCGTCCCCCTAAGAGATCCGTCATGTACACATTCAAAGGAAGAAAGATAAATACTTTGGTTATTAAGAGCGTTGTAACTTAAAATCTCCTATTTACACACAAATGATCTAGCAAAGCAAGTCTGTACATCAATCACTGTTCCTTCTCAGTCGCCCTCTTAGTCTCCACATGTTCTTTTTCTTCTGGTGCCGCCCCCTTTTGGAGTTCAGTAACCTGTTCAAGTGTAAGTTTGTATTTTATCTCTTCCTCTGCTGCGACTGTCATCATCAAGGGAGAATATCCTACTGCGGCTTTTGCTGCGTTGTCAGCTGCTTGATTTCCCTGAGCTGTGTAGGAGTCACTGTTATCATGTCCTTTGCATTTCATTACTGCCACTCTCAAGGGCAGCAGAAGAGCCTCTGCTAACTCTTTCATGTCTGCTTCGTGGTTAATGGTTTTTCCTCCTGCTGTCAAAACACCTGCTCTAATCCATTGACAAAGTTCCACATGGACT
>NW_023619289.1:0-10778 GCF_014905685.2 Nematolebias whitei
AACCAACCAACCAGCCAATCAATCAACTAACCAACCAGCCAATCAATCAACTAACCAACCAGCCAATCAATCAATGAACTAACCAACCAGCCAATCAACCAACCAATCATTCAAACAGTTCATCAGCCAAGCAGACATTAAATGAAGCAAACAAACAAACAAGTACAAATCAATCAATCAGCCAATAAATGAAGCGATCGATCCATCAGCAGAGCAGCATTACCTTTGATTAGGTTTGAGTCTTTCCTTACACAGCTTTAGAATCAAAACATGGAACCGGGTCTGGATCAGAACCATGAGCTCTGCCTCCTGAACAGTGAAAACGGACTCTGTAGGATTTAGTTTTCAGTGAGTCCAGTCCTGTTTGGACCTGCAACTCACACTGCAGAACCTTCATTTAGTGTTGAACCGGGTCACAGGAAGTTGGACTTTCCATGACTGAACAGCTGTTTTCAGAACTTTAGCTGTTTTTACACAAACAACCAAATGTGAAGGATTCACTGATTTAATGAAATTTCAGCTCTCTAAACTTTACATTTTTATTTTCACAACTTGAACATTGTCTACAGTTTGTCCTCCAGACTTCAGTCTTTCTGTCTCCGTCCCCCCAGAGTGTCTCTGCTGGAGGACTGATGGTGTCCTTTCAGAGGTCAAAGGTCACACAGCTAAACTCCCGCTGACTTCCGTCATATCTGAGCTTCAAACAGGAAGTGGAGGCTCTGTTTAACTTCTCCTCCATCAAACCCTGTAGAACCATCAAACAGAACCTGTGGTACCACCAGAACCTTCTGCTGCTCACGGGTCAAGAGGTTCTTCTAGTTTTCACAGAGACTGTTTGTCTGAGGCTTCCTTTTTACTCTGAGGTTCTGCCTGAAGAGCTGCTGGGTGCTGCCCCTTCCCTTGGCAACTGGTGACACAGCAGATTGTGGGTCTTCTGTATTACCCAGCATGCTTTTCTTCCTCCTCTCCTCACAGATCCTTCATGAAGTCTCTGATCGGACCCCTGATGTCCAGGAGGATTCAGTCAGAGGGTTGACAGGAAACAGGAAGAGGTTTCAGAATAAAGCTCAAAGATACTCTTCAGAATAAGAGCCCATCTGGAAGCCTCAGATTCTGCAACCTTTGTTCAGGAATGTTCTGGTTCTGTATAGTTGTTTTGTAACTGTCGCGGGCCAGAACCAAGAACATGTTCTGTCTGACTCACTGTTTGGATCAGATCCAGAGTCTGAGTCTAAAGAACCAGAGGAGGAGTTTCAGGGAAGAGAAGCCACAAACGGGTTGTTTTCCTGATCAGAACCAGATGGTTCTGGTCCTCTCAGAGAAGGAAGGCGGGCCAGCTTCACGAAGACTGCGCTGAGAGGAGAGGAAGACTTGGAGAAAGTGATGAAGACGAGTTCAGCTGTGACTGACAGATCATGTTGGACTGATCTGGACTGCTCTTCGGACCTCAGTGGACCAGAAGACATTGTCCCTTTACAGAGACAGAAGACCAACATCTTCCCCTTGTGGGTGTTTGAGCACCGGACCCTGTCTCTTCAGGTTCTGAGGGTTTAGATGGTTCTGATGGTCCGGTTCTGTTGGACTTCCTCCAAACTCTGCAGAGTTTTTACTTGTTTTGTTAAATTTTCAGCTTTCTGACTGTCTGTTTGTCTATCTGACTGACTGTCTGTCTGTCTCACTGTCTGTATGACTGTCTCTTTATCTGTCTGTCTGACTGACTGTCTGATTGTCTTTCTGTCTGTCTGACTGTCTTTTTATCTGTCTGTCTGTCTGACTGTCTCTTTATTTATCAGTCTTACTGCCTGTCTGTCTGTCTGACTGTCTCTTTATCTGTTTGTCAGTCTGTCTTACTGTCTGTCTGATTGACTGTCTCTCTGTCTGACTGACTGTCTCTTTATCTGTCTGTCTGTTTGCCTGCCTGTCCGTCTGTCTCTTTATCTGTTTGTCAGTCTGTCTTACTGTCTGTCTGACTGACTGTCTGTCTGATTGGCTGTCTCTCTGTGTCTGACTGACTGTTTTTTTATCTGTCTGTTTGTCTGACAAACTGTCTGACTGTCTGTCTCTCTGACTGTCTGACTGGTAGTTTGTGTTACATATGTCCTCAGATTCAGCACCAGACTCACCTCACCACTGGATGAAGAGCATCTCAGCGTGACCTCAGCAGAAGTGAGGAGTACGTTCAGGAGGATTAATCCTCACAAAGCCACTGGCCCAGACATCATCCCCGAGAAGGTGATGATAGACTGTGTTGATCAGCTCTGCGAGGTGCTGGCAGACATCTTTAACTCCTCACTCACCCTGGCAACAGTTCCCACCTGCCTGAAGATCGCAACCATCATCCCGTCCCAAAAAGCTCTACAGTGACTGGTCTGAATGACTATCGGCCAGTGGCCCTCACCCTGATAGTCGCTGAAATCTTCGTAAAACTGGTCATGACTCGCATCAAAACAACCATCAACATGAATGAGGACCCTCATCAGTACGCATACTGTGAGAACCAATCAACAGAAGACGCCATCTCCTCTGTGGTCCACACTGCTCTCACCCACCTGGAGCAGAAAAACTCCTACATCCGTATGATCTTTGTGGACTTCATGTCTGTCTTCAACACCATGATCCCCCAAACCCTAATGGACAAACTATCCACACTAGGACTAAGTTCCTATCTATGCAACTGGGTCCTGGACTTTTTAACAAACAGAGCACAGTCAGTGAGGATCCACAACTTCTCCTCATCCACCATAACCCTCAGCACTGGCTCTCCTCAGGGATGTGTGTTGAGCCCCCTCCTGTTTACTCTGCTCACGTATGATTGTGCAGCTACCCATCCAGGCTGTCACATTGTAAAGTTTGCAGATGATACAGCGGTGGTGGGATGCATCACAAACAACAATGAGTCCAGCTACAGGCTGGAGGTGGAACATTTGGAGAGCTGGTGCAGGAAGAACAACCTTCACATCAATGGGAAGAAGATGAAGGAGATGGCTGTGGACTTCAGAAGGAACAAACACACATAGGAGGATCTGCAGTGGAAGTGGTCTCCAGCTACAAGTACTTGGGTGTACACCTGAACAACAACCTCAGCTGGAGCAACAACACCACCAGCCTGATGAAGAAAACTCATCAGAGACTCTACTTCCTCAGACGGCTGAGACGAGCTGGTCTGGAAGCTCAGTCCTCACCTCCTTCTACAGGTGTGCAGTGGAGAGCATCCTGTGCTCCAGCATCAACGTGTGGCATGGAGGCTGCACAGCTGCAGAAAGAAAAGCTTTGCAGAGAGTGGTGAAGGCTGCACAGAAGATGTTGGAGTCAGCCTCCCCACCATCACAGACATCTACACCTCCAGATGCAGGAAGAGGACCACCTGCATCATGAAGGACCCCACTCACCCAGCACACACACTTTTTGCCCCACTCCTCTCAGGAAGGAGTTTGAGGAGCATTAAGTGTAGAACCACTAGACTGAGGAACAGCTTCTACCCTGAGGCTGTTAGACTCATGAATCTCTAACTAGAATAATCACTGTGAAGAATCACATCATGTTGCTGCTGATCTGTTTCATGTTGCTGCTGATCTGTTTCATGTTGCTGCTGATCTGTTTCATGTTGATGTGTTCATGCGTGCACATCTGCTCACACAGACTCATGTTCGTGCTGCTGTTCGGCGTATTGTTTTTATGCTGTTAGTGCTTAGTGTGTTTTTAGTCTAACGTTTTTCTTAGTTCATATCTTAGATCTTATTACTTTTTCTTTTACATTTTATACTTTGTTGGATGTAACTGGGACCCTGTGTACATAATCTCAACCCACCACATGTACCACATGGTGCATGACAAATAAAAATATTTTGAATTTGACTTTGAAAAGCTCCTGTAGTTTTAGGAGGAGCTCCGGTAGTTTCATGAGGAGCTCTGGTAGTTCCAGAAGGAGCTTTGACAGTTCCAGGAGGAGCTCCGGTAGTTCCAGGAGGAGCTTTGACAGTTCCAGGAGGAGCTCCAGTAGTTCCAGGAGGAGCTTTGATAGTTCCAGGAGGAGCTTTGGTAGTTTAAGGAGCAACTCCTGTAGCATCAGAAGCTGCTCCTGTAGTTTCAGTAGGAGCTTTGGTAGTTCCAGGAGGAGCTTTGACAGTTCCAGGAGGAGCTCTGGTAGTTTCAGGAGGAGCTCCGGTAGTTCCAGGAGGAGCTTTGATAGTTCCAGGAGGAGCTTTGGTAGTTTAAGGAGCAACTCCTGTAGCATCAGAAGCTGCTCCTGTAGTTTCAGTAGGAGCTTTGGTAGTTCCATGAGGAGCTCTGGTAGTTCCAGAAGGAGCTTTAGTAGTTTAAGGAGCAACTCCTGTAGCATCAGAAGCTGCTCCTGTAGTTCCAGGAGGAGCTCCGGTAGTTTCAGGAGGAGCTTTGATAGTTCCAGGAGGAGCTCCAGTAGTTTCAGGAGGAGTTCCAGTAGTTTCAGGGACTCAAACCTGCATCTTTTCTCTGTATTTCCTCTCTTTCCTTCTGTTTTAACTTCAAACATTTTTCTTCCTTAATGTTTCAAAGTCCTCTTTTGAACTTTATTTCTTAGAGTTTCAGAATAAAAGCTGGGGTGCGAGGTGAGAGGAGCTGACAATAAAAGCTCACAGACTGAAAAGAAAAACCTGAAATGTGTCAAAATAAAGTCCCACTCTGCAGGAAACGCTCATCTCCATGGCAACGCCAGCAGGTTTGCGCTCACTCTAAGCCCAGAGGTCAAATGTCATGGCCCGCGCTCAGGTTTCAGTGCACAGTTTTATCAGGAAGCACACAGCAAGTGTCCCAGAGAGGACACGGTAACCATGGCAACCAAAGCAACGACAGCAACTGACCCTCCCATAACCCCCAAAGAAAGAATTATGGTTTTATCATGAGATGCAATTCCTGCTGCCGCGTGTCAGAGCTACAAGTCATGATGTAAACATGAAAACAACAAGTAAACAACATGTACACAACACACAAATAACACAGCATTAACAAAATAAACACACTTCTTGTTTCAGCTGTTTCCTCTTCAGGTGTCCCTACACCACTCCTCTTCCTACATCTCACTCTGTCTTCTGCATCCTCTGTCCTCACTCTGTCCTCTGTCCTCACTCCAGCTACCTCTAACTGCATCCAATTTATCTCCTCTTTGTATTTTTCCTGGCAGCTGCATTTCTAACATCCTTCTACCAATATACCCATGGTCCCTCCTCTGGACATGTCCAAACCACTGTCCCTCCTCTGGACATGTCCAAACCATCTCAGTGTGTCCTCTCTAACTTTATCTCCCAGTTGTTCAACCTGTGCTGTACCTCTGATGATCTCATTCCTAGTCTTGTCCATCCTTGTCACTCCTAAGGAGAACCTCAACATCTTTATTTCTGCCACTTCCACTTCTTTCTCCTGTCTTTTTGTCCATGTTGCTGTCTCCAGACCATACAACATAATTGGTATCACCAGTCTTGTAAACTTTTCCTTCCAGCAAAAATCATAGTCCACATGGATTTCTGCCTGACCTCATCTGTTAGTCAGTTCATGAACAAGAAGGGGCTCAGAGCCGAACCTTGATGCACTCCCACCTCCACCTTGAAGCTATCTGTCACTCCTACAGCACATCTCACCACTGTCCTGCTGTCCTCATACATATCCTGTACCAGTCTAACATGTCCTAAACATGTCCTCCTGTCATAAGCTTTATCTAAATCCACAAAGACACAATGGAGTTTTTATTTTACATTCAACCTTTATTTCTACAAGTTAGTCTCATTGAGCCTCAAGGACTTATTTAGAAAAGAGACCTGATTTAAACAAAGAACACAGATGACAACAGTATTCATCTATCCATCCATCATCTTCCTCTTGTTCAGAAGTCGGGTTGCAGGGGCAGCAGCTTGAGCAGGGAGGGAGGTCCAGACATCTCTTTCCACAGCCTCTTCCAGCTCTTCTGGGGGGACCCCAAGGCGTTCCCAGGCCAATCGAGAGACATAGTCTCTCCAGCATGCCCTGGGTCTTCCCCGAGGTCTTCTCCCAGTTGGACATGCCTGAAGCATCTCCCTAGGGAGGCACCCAGGGAGCATCCTTACCAGATGCCTGAACCACCTCAACTGGCTCCTCTGGATGTGGAGGAGCAGTGGTTCTATTCTGAGTCTCTCCTGATAACTGAACTTCTCACCCTGTCTCTAATGGAGAGTCCAGCTCTGCAGAGGAAACTCATTTCAACCACCTGCATCCGCGATCTCATTCTGACAACAGTAGCCAATCACATAAAAGCATATAAATGGAAAATAAATGCAAGAAAATTGTATTAAAAACAAAACAAAAACAGCTACATTATAAAGCAATATAAAATACTCAAGTTCTTTCTGACCCTCTCTGTACTTCTCCATCAACATCCTAAACAAAGATGGCATCTGTGGTGCTCTTTCTCAACATGAAACCATACTGCTGTTCACAGTCACCTCTCGTTTAAGTCTTGCTTCCACAACTCTCTCCCAGATCTTCATGGAGTAGAGGCAGGGCAGCCAACTTGGGACCTGAAAGTCCCAGGTTTGATCATCAGTCATTGCACATCTCGTGGTGTCTCTGAGCAGCACACCCTATCCCCAATTTGATCCTCAGGCACTTTCAATAGCTGCCCACTGTTCCACCTGGGGTGGACAGGTTAAATGCAGAGAGCCAATTTCACCATTGTATGGGAACATACTATACACAATGATGACAACACATAACACATTATTAGGCCCGAGCAGCGAAGCGCTGCGAAGGCCTATTGTAATTGCTCCGTTTATTATTACGATTCTTGGTCCAAAAGAATTGCTAATTTGGAGGAGTTAACATATCTAAAAACTCACCAAACTTTACCCAAAATTGTCCCCTGCATGAAATTTTAGTATTTTAATGGAACCAAAAGTGGGCGTGGCCAAACTGCTCAGCTCTGCCCCTAACGTGTGATAGGACAACTGGTACATCCTAGAGAGCTGAAATTTGGTACATAGGTAGAACTCATTGATTCAAGAAAAAAAGTCTCTTGGAGGTATGCCCTAAACCCAACAGGAAGTCGGCCATTTTGGGTCAAAGGGTCATTTTTGGGCATTTTTCACTTTTCATACATGGTAAATTTTAACGAACTCCTCCTAGGCATTTTGAGAGATTGCCTTCAAACTTGGTGGATATGACCTTAAGACATTGGGGAATAAAAGTTATCAAAAAATTGCGTTTTCATATATGTTGAAGGGGCGTGGCCAAGCCTCAAAGTTACGCCTCACGCTATAAATTTCCAAACGTTATAACTTTCACATTGAAAGAACAAAATGCACAAAACTTGGCATAAGCCATCCCTGTCCGATGCCCGACGATCCTCTGTGGTCATATTCTGACGTCAAAGCCCCGCCCCCTCAGAACAGGAAGTCACTTTTTTTGCTTGGAATGCTCCCTCTCTGACATTCTTGACCTAAACAAGATGATCCTGTGTTAGAACACATATAACAAGATGGTCCGACTTGCTTTAAAGCGCAAACCGTTTTCGCTGGAGAATGTGGGCGTGGCGGCGTGGCGAAGTCAGAAGTGATGCCATTGCAATACGTTTGGCTCTAAATTCCATAGATTTAAGCCGAGGTTCACCAAAATCACTATGATCGATCATTATCCACCCATTGAACAGGAAGCCATGATAATTGGCCAATAGCCTCCACAGCGCCCCTAGAATATTTTAAAACCTCAGCCCCAAGCCATTTTTGGACCGCTAATTCTGAAACTCGGTGAACATCTGTATCTTCTCAAGACCTATGAAAAAGTCTCTTAGAGCCTTGGTCCAAACTCAACAGGAAGTCGGCCATTTTGAGTCAAAGGGTCATTTTTGGGCGTTTCTAATGGCGAATTTTAACGAATGCCTCCTAGGGATTTTGAGTGATTGCCTTCAAACTTGGCTAATATGCCCTTAAGACATTGGAGAGTAAAAGTTATCAACAGCTTTCAGTTTCGTTTTGGCAAAGGGGCGTGGCCAGGCCTCAAAGTTGCGCTTCACGCCATAAATTTACAACACTAAAACTTGCACATTGAAAGAACGAAATGCACCAAACATAGCAAGACTTATCCCTGATGGATACACAACGATCTACTGTTGTCATATTTTGACATCGTGAAAGCCCCGCCCCCTCAGACCATGAAGTCTGTTTTTTTACTTGGAATGCTCCCTCTTTGACACCATTGACCTAATCAGGATGATCCTGTCTTAGAATACAGATAAGATAGTCTGACTTGATTTAAAGTGCAAACCATTGTTGCTGGAGGATGTGGGCATGGCAGCATGGCGAATTAAGAAGTGACGCCATTGCAATACATTTGGCTCCAAATTGCACAGATTTCAACCGAGGTTCACCAAAATCGCTATGATCAATCATTATCCACCCCTTGAACAGGAAGCCATGATAATTGCCCAATAGCCTCCACAGCGCCCCCTAGAATATTTAAAAACCTGAGCCCCAAGCCATTTTTGGACCGATTATTCTGAAACTCGGCGAACATCTGTATCTTCTCAGGATCTATGAAAAAGTCTCTTGGAGCACTGGTCCAAAATCAACAGGAAGTTGGCCATTTTGGGTCAAAGAGTCATTTTTGGGCGTTTCTAATGGCAAATTTTAACGAACTCCTCCTAGGGATTTTGAAGAATTGCCTTCAAACTTAGTTAATATGCTCTTAAGGCATTGGAGAGTAAAAGTTATCAAAAGCTTTTGGTTTTGTTTTGTTAAAGGGGCGTGGCCAGGCCTCAAAGTTGTGCTTCACGCCATAAATTTAAAAACGCTATAACTTTCACATTGAAAGACCGAAAAACACCAAACTTGGCATGACTCATCCCTGTAGATGCCTGACGATCCACTGTGGTCATATTTTGACGTCAACAAAGCCCTGCCCCCTCAGAACAGGAAGTCTATTTTTTACTTGGAATGCTCCTTCTTTGACACCCTTGACCTAATCAGGATGATCCTGTCTTAGAATACAGATAAGATTGTCTGACTTGATTTAAATTACTAACAGTTATAGCTGGAGGATGTGGGTGTGGCGGCATGGCGAATTAAGAAGTGATGCCGTTGCAATACGTTTGGCTCTACATTGTGTAGTGATGTAGGGACAGCTTTCGCTGTAACATACTACTAATTCTGGATTCAAATCAATGAAATAACAGTTCCTGTCCCCTGAAGGTCCTCAGAGACAGATTGATGTCGGAGGTCTAATTCACTACAGTTGCACAGATTTGAGCCGAGATGTAACAAAATCACTATGATTGATCATTATCCACCCCTTAAACAGGTGTCCATGATAAGTGGCCAATAGCCTCTACAGCGCCACCTATATTCTTCTTACAGTTATAGCTCAGTGATACAACATCCGATCTGAACCAGATTTTTGTTGCATCATCTGTAAGCATTTTGAGACACATTGGTATTGTTGTTTAATATTTGACTCAAGTGTGTCCCCTAGAAAATTCAAACTGTTATATCTCAGTGACATATCATCCGATCTGCACCAGATTTTTGGTGCATCATTAGTGAGCACTTATGGACACATTGGTATTGTTTTTTAACTTTTGACTTCAGTGCGCCCCCTACATTATTCTAACAGTTATAGCTCAGTGAAACATCATCCGATCGTAACTAGATTTTTTGTGCATAATCGGTGAGCATGTCTAGACACATTGATATTGTGGTTTAACATATGACTCAAGTGCACCCCCTAGAATATTTAATCAGTTATATCTCAGTGAAATATCATCCAATCTGCACCAGATTTTTGGTGCGTCATTAATGAGCACTTCTAAACACACTGGTATTGTTTTTTAAATTTTGACTCTAGTGCGCTCCTACATTATTCCAACAGTTATATCTCAGTAAAATATCATCCAATATGTTCAAGATTTATTGTGCGTGATCAGTGAGCACTTATAGACACATTGGTATTGTTCTTTAATATTTGACTCAAGTACGCCCCCTACGATATTCCAACAGTTATATTTCAGTGAATTATCATCCGATCGGAACTAGATTTTTGGTGCATAATCGGTGAGCATGTCTAAACACATTGATATTGTGGTTTAACATATGATTCAAGTGCGCACCCTCTCATACTGATATGAACGGAAGGCAATTGCAAAGTTTAGGCATATACGCACCCTGGTGGACGTGTGTGGGAATGGCATGAGAGCATTCGCGACGGCGACTGGGAGGCGTTGCTGAAGCACCCACGGTCGTGGCTGATGCCGAAGGTTCGACGAATGCGCACTCCGGTGAACAGGCGCAGGACGAGAGCGTGAGCGTTCACGATGCTGACTGGGCGGAGTCGCTGGAGCTCCCGCAGTCGCCATAAGGCCAGAGTGGCGCCTTGCTGCGAGGGCCTTCAATGCTGCTTGCAGCTTTAATTATTATTATTATTGTTATTGTTATTGTGGGGAGTGGTGGTGCAGAGGTTAGAGAAGGTGGGCCTGTGATTGGAAGATCGCCGGTTCAAGCCCCGGTACTGACAATATCAAAAATGTGGATGGGGTAGGTGAAGTACTAGGGCTGGGCGATGTATCGAATATACTCGATGTATCTCGAGTTTTTCAATTTACGATGGTTAAAATGGCTCTATCGCAACCATCGATTATAAATTGCCATTCAAATAATAAGCTTTCCGCATCTAATTCACTGTGAGTTTCGTTTATCCGACACGCATTGAATGCATCACTACTCCCTGCCCCCTCTCAACCTGAAAATGTTCCGCATGACACGCTGTGCGGAGCATGCGCATATAGA
>NW_023619290.1:0-3781 GCF_014905685.2 Nematolebias whitei
ACTTCTCCCTTTTGGTTCTTCACTTTTTTAGACTGGGATGATTCTTCCGTGCCTTCTCCCTGTGTCTCCGGGGGTCTTTCGGTCGGTCTCTTTCCTGCCCGAATCACTGTATTTAGTAACCTGGCTTTCATATCTTCGTGTAGATGGGTCGGAGTCGTTACAATCACTTCTTTTAATGCAGCACCTACTGGCATCCCTCCGGCCAAACTTGCCGCCGCATTAACTGCTACTCTTTCAGCTATTTTCCACTCTAGGTGATGTGATCGCAGCCCATCTACACTCATTACTATACGCCTAAAGTTGTAGGTTACGGCTAGTTTTACTCCTTCATATAAGGCATCTATCATCTCCCTCATGTAACCCTCGTTGCTGGTTGCATTTTTATAGCTCTGGATCGGGACGTGTATTATAGCATAATATGGCGTGTCAGCACCGCTGGTTAGGCGTACTTTTGGCCCTGTGCTGCCTAGTTCGCCCCTTAGATGATTTATCTCTGTCATATATCCTCGACCAGCTATCTTTTTCAAAGCCTTTCTGAATGTTGAGTTATGAATCTTATATTTGTGATCTGTAAATACTAGTAATCCATCCGCCTCTACAGCCCATGGGGCTCCTATCACATGATACGCCCGGGTTCCATTTTGGAACTTCACGCATAAGGCCCCCTCTGGCACCGGCTTAAGGACTAGTTTTGTTTCTACTCCTAACTTGGGTTTTCTGTTTGGTTTCTCCTGAGGCCCCTCTTCCTCATCTGTTTGATTGGGATGAGACTCTTTTTTCGGCGCACAGTGTTTCTCTTTAGCTTTCTTTTTCCTATATGTACTCTTGAGGTCCCCTGAGGGGCCCTCCATAGGATTTTCATGCTTATCGGATTGATTTTCCAGTGGTCCCACCGGCCCCTGAACCTGCGCCGGCGGCCCCGTTCCTAACCCTCCTTCACTTAGTCCATATCTAGTCATTCTTTCCACCAAATTGCGAGCGAGGGCATCCATGTGCCTGTCAACTTTTTCCTCTTTCGTCTCATTCTCTGAACTCCACTCGCTGTCACTTCCCTCGAGTCCGGTTTCTACTTTTAGTGGTTTTTTTCCTGAATGCTTTGCTTCTAGTTCATCGCTTGAGCTTGGGTCGTAACGAGAGGGGTCCCTGTATTTGTTCGAGTTTGGAAGGAAGGTCACGAATGAGGTCGCTACTCGGGTGGCCGGGGGAAATTTCGGTTTTTCGTTTTCTTGAGTTTCTTCTTCTTCATCTACCTCTTCCTCCGAACCCTCAGGTGTGTATGCTATGGACCCTTTTTCACTTCCCAGCTCTATTCCTGATCTTTCCTGGTTTCTATAAGTTTCCATTCTTACTAGTTCATCTGCATACTCCCGGTATCTCGGAGCTGCCTTCACCTTGGGGGCCACTGTGACATATTCCAACCCCGTTTCTTTGGATATCATTTTTACTATGGGGTCATATTCAAGTGAGGGACTAATTACCGATACTAAGACCCTTTCATTTGGCATTTTGATTTGTTTTACCCACCACTGTAACCATATTTTAACTTTCCTTTTCGTTTTTATGTCTACTGGATCCTTTACCACTATCATTTGACCACCTCGCTGGGTCTTTGCGCAATAGAACACTCCAGTGCTTTCCATGTACTTTTTTAAGTGGCTTATCAAGGAGTTCTCGTCCTCTGTATTACAACTCTCTTTTAGTTTTTGCTGAATTAACGGATGCCAGGTTTTGTACCCTTTTCCGTATAAGAGGACTTCTACTTTCGTAACTCCCTCTGCTGGGTTTAACTGTGTCTTCTGATTGTCTAACTCTGCTTCTTCCTCCACTGGCTCAGGTTCTGTTAGCTCTCCCCGTGCCGGGTTGGACCATCCCAGTCCGGCACTCGTTGATGCTTCTTCTGAATCCATCTTTTAGTCTTTTCTTGTCGGGTCAAGGTTGTCGGTCCTCAAAGCCTCTAGACTTTATATCCTAACGTTTGGACTGAGAACAGACCAGCTACTTACTCACGACTCTAGGTTATGGTCAGTGACCCTCGCAAGCCTTTTATCCCACCTCACTAGCCCCTAGTGATTTATTGGGGATACTGACTGGGGGGTCTCCCAGCCACTAACAACTCCTTATCTCTAGGGGTTGTTTTACTGACGCCTACTTGCTCTCTGTAGCGCCTTTTCTCCGGTGGGGTTCCTATTGATTTAATTCAGCCCACCCAGGGACGCCATGTCTCGCTTTCCCGTAGCGAGGCAGTCACTGGCGAAATGACAGGTCCTCGCACGCAGCCTCTCCTCCAAGGGGTCTAGAAACTAACCTTAGCGCCGTGGTATTACCTGCAGCTCCCCAAGGCAGTCTCATGAAGGCTGTGATGAGGTGACTCATCCAGAATATTAACGACCTTCTTCCGCGCGTCACACCCAAATCTCACTCCGTTCCTCGTCCCGTCCAAGCAGCAGGGTCAGGCCGGCTGGCACGGAGAAACGCGCGTTCACGGTCGCCCACCTCTTAATTTAGCGTTGCAATTGTTATCTGTTCTGGTAATCTTTAGAGTCCAGGAAAAGGACTCAGGCGTGTTGTTTTACACTTTCTTGCCAGGAAACCGTTAAAAACCTAATATCAGATGTTAAAGTGGAACCAAGCCTCACCATGAATTCTGCTCAACAAAGGTGAAATAATAGTCAAGATTTATACGTTTTGCGTTGCTTTAATTAATAATTTTGCAAGGGAATACAGCGACAAGCATAATTTCACTACAAATACTTATACATGATAATAGAGAAAAACACTTTATAACTAGGCGGACAATAAATCAATGTGTCTCCAAGAGCCCTTGGAGACTTGTGTAAACCACCTCAGTTCACCACTCAAGCTGACAGATGTTCTTTTTCCTCAAAATGCCTCAACGCTTGAATGCACCTCTGAGCACTGTCTCACTCTCCTAGTTTGGTTCTCTCTGATTTTCCTTATATACTTGCCCTGATCTGACAGATTAATTGGTTTGGAGCAGCCGGACCGGGAAGTCCTCTTACCCTGGTCTTTAGGACGACTCTAATAGAGTTTTCTCCCACACGAGTAAAAGGCAAATTTCCTGTTCCCCAGGAGGGGGATACAGGCCTTCCCTACGCAGCGCAGCTATCCCAAATTGGAAGGAATGAGGCTTTGGACATACCCGGGCCAAGCAGATAGGAGGAGGGAATAATCCTGGTCTCGTCTTAACAAGTGAAGAGTTAGGTCTGATCTCGTCTCAGAGAGGCCAGAGATAAATCCAAGACTCGTCTTAGACCGGCGCGTTCCATCTCCTTCGGGTGCCCCTGCCTTCCGAGCTGCGTGCTGAAGTCCTTTCTGCTCTTCTCTTTCTCCGGCTTGCTTGTGCTTGTGCCCCGTTCTGCCTGACTAAGGGACTTTTATACACTTTTTCCCCCTCCCCTAAGGAGGTTCAACTGTTTCACTATACGCCTCAACCAATCACTCCTCTCATTGGGACATATGAGACCATGCCCAGGGGGTGCATCAGGCGCTTACTTTCCAAAGTTTACTTTTTAATTTAATTAATTTTGAAAGCTGTTAATGCTTTTCCTCCCATTACCAAATCAGCATGGAAGTTGCCTTGTGTATTCTCGAGATTGGGACATATGAGAATCATGCTCAGAGGGTGCACCCAAGCGTCTACTTTTCAAAGTTTACTTTTCAATTTAATCACTCTGGAAGCTGTTAATGTCCTTTCTTCATTAGCTTGAAAGTTTTTAATGTCTTTTCTTAATTAGCTTGAAGGTTGTTAATGTCTTTTCTT
>NW_023619290.1:3791-10774 GCF_014905685.2 Nematolebias whitei
TTCTTAATTAGCTTGAAGGTTGTTAATGTCTTTTCTTAATTAGCTTGCCCGGAGGGGGTCGCATAATTTATCCTTGATCTTGCTTTTCCTCTCCTTGAGATTGGGTACAGGCCTTCCTTTGTTTCACACATTCTGCCAGCAATGAGTAACTAATAAAAAGTTATTAAAAAGGGATAGAAACAAACACCTACTAATGTCATGCAAACTGTTAACAACTTTAAGGTACCATTTAGCAGCATTGGTCTGAACATTGTCTGATTTCAATTTATTATGACTGGCTTTTTCTATTAAGAGAAATAGAACCAAACATTTAATAATGTCATACAAAATGTTAACAAACTTTTAGGTACCGTTTTAGCAGCATTGGTTTGAATATAGTCTGATTTCAACTTATTATAACTGGCTTCTTCTGCCTGGATGCCAGTTTTCCAACACCCCCTTCTTGAAATCAGATTTTACTTATTTCTACACATAGGCTCAGGCCAGTCTCTATGATGGTCAACCACGTCGTCTTCCAGGCAACTCATGTCAACGCGGGCCCGGACATGTTGCCTTGGTTCGGCTGTGGAGTTGTGGAGCTGCCTTTCCTAGGGCTCTGGTTTTCCTCCCAGGAATCCACTATCGTCATGTTGGTCAAGTAGGTGTCTGGCGTGTGCCGTCCTGTTAGATCATCTGATTCTGCCCGTTTTTTTTTTACTCTTGGTCTTCATCGCCTTTTCGAAAACGCCCAACTTCGTATTGCTGGACCTATACAGGCCGTCAGCTATCCGTTGAGCCTTTCCCAAAGCGATGATACGTCGAGTTTACATGATTTACGAAAGACAAATTACAAGAAAGATAAAATACAAAAAAAACAACCGAAGCAGTTATGACTACCTTAAGCAAAAATAGAGACAAAGTAATAAAAACCAATTAATCAATCAAAATTAATCTAGCGAAGCATTAGCGGGGGGGGTTAAGCTTTTGTTTCTTATAATGCTCAATTTCTTGCTGGATCCTTCAGAGCTTCGTGCTTCGGTTATCTAAGATCTCTATTGGCCTCCGGTGCAGGAGGACCCGGCTCAGGAACAGGTTTGAAGACAGCTGCGTAGGTCATCATCCATGCGATGATAGGCATCGTGGTGCAGAGACTGGCCCAATTTAGCACGGCACAGATTCCCCACACCAGACCCCATCCGATCAGCACAGATAGTCTCAATATCCAACGGTTCCTATCACGAGATCGCAGGGATAGAGTTTGGTGAAGTAAGTGCGCCAACAGGGCTATAGCTATGGCTCCCTCCATTATTGTGGTTACTATTCGCCCAGCCGTACCTCCACAGCGAGATGTTGGGATGGAGACTGGGATGAAGACAGCTGCACATTCGAGGCCTTCCACGAGGGAATCTATTACTAACCACACTACGACTACCACCTTTTGTGGGAAGGTGAGCTTAACTCTTCCCAGCAGATATGTAACAAATAATTGTGGTGCTATTTCAGGTCTTCTAAATATAACGTGGGTTATGGCTATTCTAATATAAGCTTGGACGGCTACTATGATCTGCGTCAATCGTGCATTACTCCAGTCCCCCGTGTGACAATAGCACATCCAAGCCATCGTTATCATGAATTGTTCTATGCCGCTTCCTTGAAAATAATTCAGGCACTGTGGCCAGGCCGTTGGAGTGGGTGTTGAGGTGGGGTCTAACCCCCAGTCTGTTGTACTCACTTCGGTTGTTGAAGCACCACTTATGTTGTCGCCTTGGTTGCTCATGATTGTCTGGTCGTTACTAAATATCCTGTGCTGAGTCGTAGTCCTTGCTGCTCCGGGAAGCGATTGAAGCTGCTCTCTAGTTTGCCCTAGTCTTAAGTTGGGTTAACGCCCTGTTCGAGCGGGAAGGAATTATCGGCCTTTCCTCTGGGGCGGAGCTTAGCTCTAAGACACTCTCGCAAGAGAACACGTCCTAATATGGCAACAACTATTATTCCAACTAGACTCAGCAAATATGGCCAAATCTGATAAAAGAGTCCAAGCAGCCAGGCTTCTATTGTCTTACCGCCTTCCTTAATTACTTCTCCTACTCCATTCGCCACTTCTGTCACCTTTCGGCCTACTGTGTAACTAACAGTCTCATACCAGGCACAAGTGTGTGCATTTTCATCTTCACCACATTTCTTCCAGCTTTCTTCTGGGTACTGACAAGTGAGGTTTGAGTAGATTTTGTTCGAACCAATCCACTCGTATCCTTGTATCTCGTCACCTAGACAAAGGCGTCGTCTTACTGCGTGGCCTTCGGCTAGGGCTATCATAGAATCTGAGACAAAGGGAACTATCACACCTTGAATACTCTTCCTGGTTTGCAGTTTATGCCCTAATATGGCATTAGTGCAGCTGGTGCCTGTCGGTATAGAGCGCCTCCACGCATTGTCATACTTCTTCCATACTACTTCGGCGGCATGCGTGGTGTATTCTGTTCCATAATAGTTCTGACAGTAACTCTCCCAACCTGGTATTTCACTACAGGGCCTACGGGCTAAGCTAATCGTGCATTCCGTCTGTTCTTGGTTACAAACCATACGCCACGGCCTAGGGCTAACATATCTGTCGGGGCGGTACAACACGCTCGACCATATATCTTGTTCTTTAGAATAAACAGTGGCTAGAAACTGATACTTGACCCAATAATTACCAGAAAGGTGTAGGCATGGAGCAACCCATTCCCTAATTTCCTCCTCCTGAAATCCCCACCATGTTCTAGAGTCATCTCGGTGGTGATATTCATGCCAGGCCTGGAGCAGCATCTTAACCGTTTTCTGCCTATTTAATTCTGTACAGTCGTACCGCCAGGTTGACATGACGGCGACCTCTGTTTCCCACAATCTACATCTGGGTGATGCTCCATTACCCTCCCATACGGAGTTGTTAAGACTAAAGAAAATTCGTTCAGCTACACATTTGTCTATTTTGTCAAAGTCACCTTTAGGCACATCTAGAAGCTCATTTGGTTTAGGTAATTTTTGGACATACATATCAGTGTGATATGGTCCCATCAGGCCCTCGTGAGTCCTGGTGTACCCCTCCACGAAGTCTCCTTCGAAGTGAGGTAGTTCAGGAATCACCCAGACCCATGGCAGTGTCATATTTAACCAATTTTCATGCCAGGCATTAGACGGGTGGAACACCGCTGCCCAGCTCCAATAATAATATCGCTGATTTAACACTGGGGTTATTGGTAAATAGTTTTGAGTTTTGCACTCACCATACAGGTTCCAAAAGCAGACTGGGAGTTTTATTAGCTTGTTTTTTTATACATTGATCTCTCAGGCTGTCTGAAGAATTTGGTCTTGGGCATAAGGGGTCCCAGCCGTAGAAGCTTCCCCTGTGCGTGAAGCTTTCGAGCTTTAACACACACTTCGTTTTAGTTGCCGGGGTAGCGGGAAGCGCCGGTCGTTGCTTGGGCTTCCACTCAGTAGCATTAACTCTGAGTTTCTTTTTGTGTCTTACTGAATGAATTACTTTACTCATGCTTGGATTTTTGTGGGAGTCTGTGTGATTTCTCTTAATGAGAGGTGGAATCAAGTCACAGTCCAGATGAATGTTACCCCAGAATTCCCAACGAGGGAGCAACGCCTGGCAGCTGCCATCCTTAGGTGGGGCTGAATAGACCACTTCGTGGTCCCAGTAACCCTGACGTCTCAGCCCTATTAATGGACGACAGCCCCAGTCGCAGTGCCACTCCGGGGATTTTGTTTGTGGTTGAATCCAATTACATCTTGTTGATCGTGCGATTTGTTCATTTAATACAGCTATCCAGACGATAACCCCATCTGGTAGCAGCATTAAATTAGTGACAACCCAAGGGGGTCTGTCCGTTCCGGTTAGGTTCTCGGCGACCAGAGCCGAGTCCCATTCAGGAGTGTTGCCCAGTTTTATCATCCAGGCCTGATGTCCTGCTTGCTTCACCTTGTTCCAGGCCATAGTTTGGATCTGAATAGTGTCGTTCTGATCCCATGGTAGGAAAACATTTTTTGCGGTGACATCCCAGCAGGTCATGTTAGCATATTTGGATCTTCCGTGGGCTACTTTTACGTGCGTCATGCTCCATGGTCGGACTCCAGCTTGATACAAAATAACTAACAACATTGCTAAGCCTATTAACACTACGAGTACCCGCAGCAGGGTCCGTAGACAAGTCGCATTATTCGAAATCCTAGTCTTTAGACGGTCCTTAAGTCGATTTGGGGTCGCTTCATCATCGCTATCATTGCTGCTTGAATCATCGCTGTAGGGGCTCCGGTACTTCAGTGACATCTTTTGGTGAGGGGTTCTCGCTTCTTTTGGCTTGACGCCTTGTTCTCCGGCGTCTGTGGACCGTGGACACTCGTCCTTGAAGGAGTTTCAGATATAGTGGGGAGGGGTGTGGCAATCCAGGCTGCAATCCTTTCCACACCCACTTCCATTGCATCACCAACCAATTTTTGGGTTCAGGTCGGGGTTCACATTTATTCCATATTGGCTGGAAAGCTGCTACCCATTCCTCCCTTTTTATTCTTCCCCGCTGTGTAATTAGTGAATAATAACTCAGTTCTTCCTGACCCTCTTCTGCTAATACTTCTACTTGAGTTATAAGTGGCTGGCCTTTGTACAACACCTGTACCCGGTATCCTAATCTTGCTCTTGCACTTATCAAATTATTGTAAGGGGTCATTATTCGATCCTCTACTATTCTGAGGGGCAGGTACTGGTTTTCCAATATGTACCGCTCCGACTTACATACCCTTTTTTGGATGGCCCTCAACATAGGTAGACTTGTAGTCCAGATTATCATTTCCCCTACTGTAATTTCGAAGAACTGACTCTGGTACGGCTCCCTATAGTTGGGCCCCCATCTGAGCTTGATTCTTAATCCGCATGCAGTCGTATAGACCACATTGAATATCCACGGGGACTCTGGTGGGCAAGAAGAGACAGGGATACGGTATTGGGGTAGCAATGCCAGGCTCCGGTTGTATTTATTTTGGGATTGATCCAGGCGAGGTTTTCGGAGGTATTGGGTATTCTCGTAGAAGTAGTTTTTGGTGGGCCTTTTCCACACAGAAAAGTCTTGTTGTGGCCTGTCAAGCCAAATTATCTCATGTGGCGTTATTATTGCTGGTATCTTTGGGCCTTTCTTCTCGTATTGAATTAGTACATTGTCTACAGCGATGTCAATTTGTTTGGATTGTATAATGTCTTCCTTTTTTATGAGCTTTCTGGCACGGGCCGGCATGATGGCATTGGATTACCTTCCACCTGATGGGCCACGAACCTGGGTGCCTCACTCTCCTCTTCCCCTGGAGCTCTGTCCGTCTCTCTTGTCAATCGTTCCTTATAGAGTTCTAGACAGAGGGGTGATGGGTGTGGCATGTGTGGTCGTAATCCTCTCCACACCCACTTCCATTGGTGGACCATCCAGCCGGAAGGCTCTCCTAGGGGTCCCTCCATTGGCGCAAATTGCTCGCCTATGCAGCCATCGATCTCGTCCCCCTCATCGAACCTTTCCAAGGCTTGTGCCATCGCTTGCCCGAAGCGCGTGTCCCTGTCGGCCTTATATTGTTCGTAATCCTTTCCCATTTCCGACAGTGCCGTTGTTATGCTGATTAGGGGATGCCCTCGGTATGACACTTTAATTCTATATGCTGCCCGTACAGGGAATGCTTGCCACATGTTGATGGGTGATACGACTCGTTCATACAACATTTTTAGAGGCATTCGAGTATTCTCGACCACCACCCGCTCTGGATTTGCCATTCTCCGGTTGATTTCAGTTCTCAGCGTTGGACTTGTGGCCCAGATTATCAGCTCTCCCAGCGAAATTTCACAATACTCTGTCTGGTGAGGTTCAGCATAGTTCGGACCCCATTTGAGCGTGACTTGCTTCCCTCTTATTTCCAACTGGATGCTATTGAAAATCCATGGTGTCCCCATCGGACTGGGGTTGTATGCAAAGCCTAATTGATCACACAATAGGGTGAGGCTGGGGTTTTTATAGCTGGTTCTGGTAAGGTCTACTCCTCTGAATGTTTTTACTTGGGAGTTATAGTAGTTCCTTGTATCAACCCTGTAATCTATAAAATCTTTCTTTGGTCTGTCTAATTTTACTAATTTGCCCTCAACAAGCACAGCTGGTTGATATGGCCCGTATTTGGATTGTTGAACTAATAGATTCAGTACCTCACTGCTAGTTGGTTGGCTTTTTTTGCTAGATAGGGCCTCTATTTCATAATGCCACAGTGGTATTAACGCTATAGCTTTAATCTTAGTGAGGTGCGTCTCGATTGGTACGATCGATTTTATTTTGCCTCTCCCTTTCCAAATATGACTAGGGCATTCTATTATCTTTCTTATTCGTTCTTTACCTTTCCTTTTCTGGCGACGACTTGCGTTGGTGAGCCTGGCGACCCCTCGTTTATCCTTTACTTGTCTGTCTTTTTGCTCGTGTGTTTCCATTGTCCTCGAAACGCCTTGCTGGCCCAAGCTTTTAATCCACTGCGCCTTTTATCCGTCTTTCTCACTTGAGACCCGTCCTCCGTGTTGATTGGTTCCGTCCTGTCCGACTCTCCTTTGACCGGACTGATCGTAGCTCCGACGGAGTACACCCCTTTGTATGGGGCGATCACCATTTGCACGGAAATTTCAACCCTCTGGGTGGAGTCAGGTCTGACGGGTGTTTTTGCGCGCTGTACTGCTGTTCCGGGTATTTGCAGCACTCCGTGTCTCTCCCAGGCTTCTGGGGTTACTAGATATTCTGCAGTTTTTTGTTTGGGTTTAGCTCCTTTTACGGCCCACGCATCCATACTAGTGGTATAGTAATACAGTTTGTTATGCCTGGTCCCTACCTCGCGAGGGACTTCTGGCAGGTCTACTAGCGGGATATCTGATCTTAAAATTACTTCCGCAATCAGCTGGGCCCATGTTAACTCCCAGGGTCCGGTCCATCCTCTTCTCTGGGCTTCATCTC
>NW_023619291.1:0-10772 GCF_014905685.2 Nematolebias whitei
CTCTTGACCTTAAGAACCTTGTGGGACAGGAACTGTCATTTCATGTATTTGAATACATAAATACAGGTTCACCCATCCTGAGACTTTCTTTCTTGAAGATTCAAGTGAAAAGAACACTCTCTTTTTATTATCATTACTATCTTACAAATGTTGATAATCAAAGTGTCTTAGTTCAAACCATTTTAGATGTTGCAGTGAACTAATCAATTTTATTAACTGAGTAATGATTTTTATTCTCATGTTAAAAGCTGTTGCAGAGTAATTATGCATTTTTCTGATTTCTGCTTTTGAATGAGCAAGTGTGTGCGTTTACAAGGTTACAGTCAAACGAAAAACAAGTTGTTATGTTAAAACTGTCATGTTTTAGAATCCTCTCAGACGTAAATAGAGATGTTTTGCACCTGTTTCTTAGACACGCCAAAACAGAACCCTCTCGGTCTGTGAGAACATTTCTGAGCTGTCCCATAACAATTCTCACTGTCTCTAACCTCTTACGTCACAAAAACACACCCCTTCTGGTCGTTTCTGACCAATGAAAAATCCCAAAAAGTGAACCGGGAAAGAGTCTTTAAAATGTCAGTACTTCCTGGTCTACACAGACTCACAGGTACTCAGAGGTGGAGAGTTGTCAGACTTCTAGAGTTCTGGAGTTCTGATGGAGTGCTGTTGGAGTTCCTGACATGACAACAAAGCTCTTCCGAGTTCCATGGGATTATAATATTTTCCACTGAGGTGAATGTGTGTCGAACAGAGCCTCGCCACTACTTCTGACGGGCTACAACCATTCTAAGGAGACGCTGGACCGGTAGCGTTAACGGAACACCATATCTGCTGATTATCATCAGAAAGGTAATGGGTCAAGTTTCCTACCAAGCGTACCGAGGCGAGCTGGGCTTCTGATGGAGAGTGTCGGTTCTGGTGAACATTCAATTTCCCTCAAACCCCATCCTTTACTCCCTCTAAACTTCTTTCCATCTTTAAACTTTCCTATGAAGTAGAAATTCTCCCAGATATTTAGAAATGTCTGTGTAAAGTGCTTATTCACATCCGTGTGGGTAAAAGATCATAGTTGTACAGTTTTATAAATGTCTGTGGTGCAGCAACGGAAAAATCATGGCCGTATGATTTTTCCTGATTGATTGCTTGTTGTTATTTTCAAAATTTGCCAAATTAATGTACATGTTTGATGTTAAATTTGATTCTGTAAATAAATGACCGCATTCATTTTGATGGGTCAAATCTAAATGACGTCTCACGTTTGCATTTCCTTAAATTCAATGCACGTTTTATTCAGTCCAGAAAAATGAGGAACCCGCGTTAAATGATGAATATATCCCAGCATCTGTTCATCTACACTAGCTTCTCAGCGAATCAGAACGTCCCAAACAGCGGTTGTCGACCAATCACAGCTCGTGTGTACTTGCCTTAAGCTAGCAGTTAACATCAACAGTCCGGTCAAATTTTCGCCCATTAAAGCTTCAAAAATTGTACAATTTACTTTGAAACGTTACGAATCAGCATAGGAGCAGCTCTGAGACGGTGCTCAGCCCACAGACAACGTATCACCATTCAAAACACGCTCAATGAGTCTAGTAAACAGAACCGGCTCGAACACGCAGAACCCCCGGTCCATGCTAGAGTTTCAAACAGAATGAATGCGTTATTCCCACTGCTAACAGCTTAGTTACACAAACAGGTTGACAATTTCAGCTTTGAAATGAACACATTGATGCAATTCTGCATCTTCCTGAACACCACAGCCCTAAAATATGTCTGTACCAAGGTCAAAACTCAGACTTTTTATGCCAACATGACGAGTTATTTCACAATAACACAGGTCTCCGGTCACACATATAATTTATCTCTTTAGAAACCGTATGGGCCACCAAAATGTAGTGATGCAGGGACAGCTTTGCTGTAGACACACTACTAATTAATTATTCTTAAAGCTAGTTCAAGCACAAAGAATATTAATTATTTAATTACAACGGATTCTTTCTTTTTCGAGTTAAATTTCTGCCATGTGACCGAGATAACTGTGAGGATTGTTTAGTCAGTGACATGAGACGCCATTTTATCTTTGACTCATCAGAATAAATGTGGTCATTTATTTAACAGAATCAAAATTCAACATCAAGACATGTACACATTGATTTGCTTATCTGTTTCTGATTAATAAAAACTTGGCACGCTTTATTAACAAGACAACAGAACATTACTAATGGAGGCTGATTCACCTCTGAAAGCATCTGGATTACTGGCAAATAGAAAAGTTTAAGGGAAGGAATAGATTTAAAAGGAAGATAGATAAAGGAAGATGTATGTTGGTTGACCAGAATTAGCACGCTTCTTTCAACACCAGCTCAAACCCCCGGTCCACTTAGTGCGTGACAACTTGTGATGTCTCTTTACCTTTGCAGATGGATGGATCAGCTCCGGTCTAGAGTTCCCTGTGCACACTACCTTTCAGCGTCTCCGGTCAAGGTGGCTGGTCATCGTTCGAAATCGTGTCAATGTATTCCATTCAACAGAACAAGCTTCCTTAGAAGTTGTAGGGCGTTACGCCCGGGTGAGTTCACAGTGAGGCTCTGTGACTCCGCTGGGATGGACGGATCCTCGTCTCACGGTCAAATCCATCAGCTATTGATTAAATCTGAAAGTTCCTTAGGAACTCTCAGTAAGACTCCACTCAGAGATTCCACTCAGAAGTAGAAGACTCCATAGTGCCAAGGAAGACTAAGGAAAACTGCAGGAAGACTGAAGGAACACCCAAGGAAGACTGAATAGTCCTAGGAAGGACATCCCAAAAGGATGGCCCAGCACAGAAGATCAAAATCATCAGGCCAGGATTCTGCGGTCTACACTCATCTCCATGCCAGCGGTCACTCTTTCAAGGATAAAGATGTTCACATCCTGGACAGAGAGGAACGATGGTTTGAGAGAGGAGTAAAGGAGGCCATCTTTGTGAAAATAAATTGTCCATCATTAAACAGGGGTGGAGGCCTCCGGGTTCAACTGTCCCCCTCTTACAATGCTGTGATTGCTAGTATCACTCAGCCCTCTGTGAGTAGTAAACAGCCATCAGTGTGCTAATGACCCATTGTTAGGCTGATGGTTCTTCTTGAGCATGTGATCGGCTGGTTTTGGTTGTCAGCAGCAAACTGGTTGATCCACTCTGAGAAGGTGCTATTTTAGAGACTGAGCTGAAAACAGCACCTCAGACTGAGGAAGTCTCTTGGATGAGAGACAAAACGTTTCTAGATATTTTTGCTTTGTTTTGTTTTTTGTTTTTTTGAATGTCCAGAGGACCAGATTGAACTTTTTTGGATTTTTAAAGAGTACTCACTTCTGGTCCCTTGGTACTTCCTGATTGGTTGAAACAACCAGCAGGGGCGGTGTTTCAGTGATGTCAGAGGGTTATTAAAAGTCAAAAGACAGCAGGAATGTTTAGGAACGGTTAGTACAGACGGAGAAAAATATTTTGAAGAAGTGAGAAACTTTGCAGGTGCCAGTTGAAGTTATTTACTGTCTGCTAGGTTTAAAAACAAGACACTTTGTTCTAATAACTCGTCTCTGTTTGTCTCTGACTTTCGATCGACATCCCTGACTTCTGACTGACATCAAATCCACTCATTCAGACAGAAGATCAAAATGTGCAATTACTTTGTAAATAGACATTTAACTTGATTTCTAAGTCTAATGAGGTTTAAAAATCATTAATACTGTTTCACAGTTGATTTAAATGAGTGGTTCACTTCAACATTTAGAAATGGTATGAACTAAACACTTTGATTATCAAGATATTCTAAAATAGTAATGATAATGTAAAAAGGAAGAGTGTTCTTTCAATTGATTAATTCAGGATACAATTAAATAGTCTCTTGATGAGATAATTTGTATTTCTGGATTCAAATCAATGAAATAGCAGTTCCTGTCCCCTGAAGGTCTTCAGAGACAGATTGTTGTCGGAGGCCTAGTTCACTACAGCAGTTACAGTAGCCAAGTGATCTGAGCTCTCGTTCCTTTAGAATTGATTTAAATTGTCCCAATGTAACAACAGATGTTAACCTTAAATCCTTCTGCAGAATATTCCAAGTGGCAGAGGCGAAATAATTAAAAGCCTTTTTCACCCAGTTCAGTTCTGACCTTTGGGACCTGCATCAAAATGATGTCCTGAGAGCGCAGACTATAATGGTTAAATGTTCTAGATAAAAGTGAACATAAATATGTAGGAAAATGTCCAAGGATGCATTTAAAGACAAAAACCAACAAGTGAGAAAGTGTGCGGTCAGTCAAAGAGGGACATTTTGCTGTAGCATACAAAGTGCAGTGATGTGTTCGATAGCCACAGTCAGTCATAAAACGGAGGGCACAATGATACACAGCATCCAATTTTTTCAAAACCTGGGCTGAAGAGTTCATAAATAGCAGATCTCCAAAATCCACCAGGGGCAGAATAGTTGAAACAATCAGGTGCCTTCTGACTTGGTGTGAGAAACACTTTTTGTTTCTAAAAAAGAAACCCAATTTAAGTTTTCGTTTAGAAACCAGTTTATCAATATGAGATTTAAAGGTTAGATTCTCATCAATGAGAATACCTAAATATTTGTAGCACCTGACAACTTCAATTTCAGCCCCTTGAACAGTTAACAAGCTGGGGAGGATAGGTGGAAGCTGCTTACCATTTGAAAATAGTATACCCTAACCGGAAGGAGGCCCAGAGGAAGACCCAGGACACGCTGGAGGGACTATGTTTCTCAGCTGGCCTGGGAACGCCTCGGGATTCCCCCGGAAGAGCTGGCCCAAGTGGCTGGTGAGAGGGAAGTCTGGGCCTCCCTACTTAGGCTGCTACCCCCGCGACCCGACCCCGGATAAGCGGAATAAAATGGATGGATGGATGGATAGCCTTTGATTTTTCTGCATTCAAAACCAGCTTAAGTTCAGCCAGACGGGACTGAACAGTATCAAATGCAGATTGCAGCAGTTTAAATGATTGTGAAACTGAAGATGATGAACAATAAATAACTGTATCATCAGCATATAGATGAGCTTTAGCATCAGGCAAGTTATCGCACAAATTGTTTACATAAATTGTGAACAACAAAGGACCTAGTAAGGAGCCTTGAGGCACTCCCTTTAAAATAGGAAGGATGGAGGAACAAGACCCAGCCGCTTAGACACATGGAGTTCTATCAGATAAATAGTTGGAGAACCAGTTAACAGCCTGGACAGATAACCCACTTTTACAGAGTCAATTCATCAGGATGACATGATCTAGTGTCAAACGCTTTAGAAAGGTCAACAAAAAGAGTTGCACAATATTTTAGGCCATCTAGGGCATCTATAATGTCATTTACCACTTTAAGAGCAGCAGTTGTTGTACTGTGCTTTTTTCGGAAACCTGATTGGTGTTCTGAGAGTAAGCCTGTTGAATCTAAAAATGTTTTCAGCTGTTCTGCGATCAATTTTTCCAGAACTTTGGAAAGTACACACAATTTAGAAATCGGTCTGTAGTTGTTGACTACAGATGGATTGCCACCTTTTAACAAGGGAAGGACATAGGCAGATTTCCATATCCAGGGAATCTTATTTTCAGCAAGAGTTAAGTGAAAGATGCAACTTAGAGGTTCTGCTATAAAGTCTGCAGCTGCCCTAAAAAAAGGGGCTCGAGTTTGTCAGGTCCAGCAGATTTACAAGGATCTAATTTCATTCAAACAGTTAAGAATAGCTACTTTGTCAGTTACGTTTTGTGAATCCTTAATAAAACAAGTAGATAATTCGTTAGATATTTCATCTCCGAATGAGGATTGAATCACTTTCCAAAATTTATTTGGATCATTTAAATTTTGAGTAGTTTTATCAATATAAAACTGGGATTTTGCCTTTTTAACAAGGGAAGTAAAGCAATTTCTCAATTTCTTGAATACCAGACAATCATTTTGAGTTTTAGAATGCCTGGCCTTGGCCCAAGCATGATCTCGATCTTTTAACAAATTAGACAGCTCAGCCGTGAACCAGAGATTATTTCTACCCTTTACTCGAAATGTACGAAGAGGGGCATGTTTATTAATAAAAAAGTTAAAAGCATCATAAAAATATTTCCAGGCCAATTCTACATCATATATCTATATCTATATCTATCTATATCAAACAGCGATATTCTTGACCAATCAAACAGCCATAAATCATGATGGAAAGCTTGCTCACAAAAATGTTTTATATCCCTTTTCAGAATCAAACGAGGGCTTGGGTGAGAGTAGCACTGGCTGCAGCTCCAAGATGGCCGCTGATGAACAACACCTGGTGGTCATCTCCCTGACGAGCTCCTACCACTACTTAAGGCTGCAGTCAAGTCTACTCGATGCTGGAGCATTGATTCCCTCCCAGTACTGATGCTCTCAGCCATTTGTTTCTTAAGTATATGAGATACTTACTTTGTGGTTTTTTTGTGCCAGCAGTTTCCTCGTTTGACGTATCCATTCCAGTCCTGGTCGCTCAGTTCCTGTCTGGTCTCTCGTGCCTTGCCTTCCGGATCTTGAATACCCGTGCTCTGTTTCTGGGACTCATGCCTCTTGGACCCGTTGGACTCACTCCAGTACACAGGAAGCTGTAAGACAAGAACAACAATTTCAGTATCTACTCACCTGTGCCACTTACCTGTTCCTGCCTAAAGATTATTCCCCTCTTCCAGGAGTTCCAGTCCCAGGGCCTGTATATATTGTGTATATACATATCAAACACTGTAAATAAATAACACCTTTTTGTATCTTGAGTCTTGAGTCGTTCTGGGTCTCGTTACAACTGGGTTGCCTGAAAATACAACAGAAATGCTCCAGCCAGACCAAACCCAGAACGAGGCTCGGAACGATCAAGCCACATCCTCCTCGCAAACGGAACGGGTAAACCAGCTGGAGAAGATCCTCACCCAAATGATAAATCAACAACAACAGACGCAAGCTAACCTACAAGAGCTTGGGGGCATGGTTTTCTCCATTAAACAGACTCTCTCCCCTTCTTCACCTAGAGCCGCAGCAGAACCTCCTGTGGACAGCCCGACGTGTACATGCTCAGTGAGGCACCAGTTGGAGCAACAAGTGTTGGTAAAACCTTCCGAACTTTTCTCCGGTGACCCGGATCAATGTGACGGCTTTCTCCTCCAATGCGAGCTTGCGTTTAGCGGGGCTCCTAGACTTTGCTCCACAGACAATGCTAAGATCACTTATTTTATGAGTCAGTTAAAGGTAACGCACTCCGGTGGGCAACCTCTTTCCTCCACCAACACGATTTAAGAATTGTTACATTTAGCTCGTTACTCACTGAATTTCATAGAATATTCGACAGGCCATTATTGGGCCCCAACGCAGAGAAACATCTCCTGGGTTTACGTCAGGGCCGGCGTCCAGTAGCCGAACACGCCCTCGAGTTCCGCATCCTCGCAGCACAAACAGGTTGGAACGAAAGGGCGCTGCAGGGAACTTTCTTAAACTCCTTGTCGGATCCGTTAAAGGATCAGATCGCCGCAAGAGACGAGCCGTCCAACTTTGCCGCACTCATTAATTTAGCCGTAGCAATCGACAAATGTTTCCGCGAGCGGCAGCGGGAACGTGACTACAACACCCAGAAGACCACCACTTCCGGTTTGGGTCCGTCACTCAATGTCTTCCGTAATAAAACCCTTTCTGAACACTATAAACCCCAGAGTCACCAAGCCTTCGCGTCTCTGCCCCCACTTGCCCTGCCTGAACCTGAACCCATGATAGTGGGACGCACCCGCCTAACTCCCAACGAAAGACAGAAATGGAGGGAGCAAAGATTATGTTTCTATTGCGGCCAAGATGGGCACTTTATTGCCGTCTGTCCGTTTCGGGGAAACGAGAACACCCACCAATAAAGAGGGAGATATTGGTGGGGACTTCTTCGTTCTCCCCATTAAGCAGATTGACCATAGCTACGGTCATCCAAGTTAATCACAACTGTTTCCCTGTATCTGCACTCATAGACTCTGGCGCTGAACAAAATTTAATCAGTCAAAGTATTGTCACTGAGTTGTCCCTACCCACTTTAGAAATACCACCCCTTTCTATAGCGGGGGTCACGGGCGACACCTTAGCCCAGGTTAAACACCGCACCGCCGACCTACACCTGATAACATCTGGCGACCACCATGAGAACATTAATTTCTTTGTTTTTGATTCACCTCATGATCAATTGATTTTGGGGCATCCCTGGTTGAAGCTCCTTAACCCCCACATTAATTGGGAGCTTGGCAGGATAGAGAAATGGAGCGGGAGGTGTTTAAAACACTGACTCCGCTCTGGGATTTCTAACCCCACTAAACAAGTCGCCAACGTTGAGGAGATCGATCTGACTTCCATCCCGCCCGAGTATCACGATCTCTCGCCAGTATTTAGTAAGCAGAAAACTTTGTCCCTGCCGCCACACCGACCCTACGACTACGCCATAGACCTTTTTCCGGGCGCTCCCTTACCGGCCAGCTGCCTGTACAACCTCTCGGGTCCAGAGAGGGATTCCATGAAGAATTATATTGAGGAATCACTTGATTCAGGTATCAATCGTCCTTCCACCTCCCCGGTAGGGGCAGGGTTTTTCTTTGTGTCCAAAAAAGATAAAACCCTCCGACCTTGTATCGATTACAGGGGATTAAACAGTATTACAGTCAAGAACAAGTATCCTCTTCCCCTCATAGATTCCATACACGAGCGGTTACAGTCAGCTACTATTTTCACGAAATTAGACTTGCGAAATGCCTACCACTTGGTACGCATAAAAGAAGGCGACGAATGGAAGACGGCCTTCCGAACCCCGTTAGGCCACTTCGAATATCTTGTCATGCCGTTTGGTCTCACTAACGCCCCAGCCGTTTTCCAGGCGCTAGTGAATGACGTGTTCAGAGATTTCTTAGGAGACTTAGTTTTTGTATATCTCGACAACATTTTCATTTACTCGTGTGACAAAGAGGAGCACATCAGAAGGGTCGGAACTGTACTTCAGCGTTTATACGAGAATCAATTATTCGTCAAGGGTGAAAAATGCGAGTTTCATACTTCTTCAGTTCCTTTTCTGGGGTTTATTTTCAGGGAGGGGCATTATCGTACCGATCCTGAGAAGATTAGAGCAGTAGTCGAATGGCCCATTCCAGAGACTCGCAAACAGCTTCAGTGTTTTTTAGGTTTTGCAAACTTTTACAGACGCTTTATCAGGGACTACAGCCGTATTGCCGCACCACTCTCTCAGCTTACTTCCATTAAAATAACCTTCAAATACCATACCATACCATACCAATTTATTTATATAGCACTTAAAACAGCAACAAGGCCAACCAAAGTGCTGTACAAAAGAACACAAACATGCACAGCAGACAGGAAAACATAAAATAGAAATACAGATACAAATAGCAGCAGAAGCTAACTAAAATGGCCAACAGAGTAGAGAACAGACCGGGCCAAAACAAATCACACCGTGTTAAAGGCAAGCGAATAGAAGTGGGTCTTCAAGCGAGACTTAAAGACTGAGAGTGTGGGAGCCTGCCGGACACTCAGTGGCAACTCATTCCACAGTCGTGGACCTGCAACAGAGAAAGCCCTATCACCTCTGAGCTTACGACGGGTTTCTGGGACTGAGAGAAGCATCTGGTCTGCTGACCTCAGAGGGCGCGGTGGGACATATGGCTGCAGAAGATCAGTGAGATAGGATGGGGCGGAACTGTTCAGTGATTTAAAAACATACATGAGAATTTTGAAATGGATCCGAAGGTGAATGGGTAGCCAATGCAGGGAGGCCAAAACTGGCGTGATGTGCTCTCTATAGCCTGTACCAGTTAAAAATCGGGCTGCAGCATTTTGGACCAGTTGTAGACGAGCAATGGAGGACTGACTGATTCCAAACAGAAGTGAATTGCAGTAATCAAGCCTAGATGTTATGAAGGCGTGGATCACTGTCTCAAGGTTCTTTTTGGAGAGTATAGGCTTCAGCTTAGATAGCCGTCTCAGCTGAAAAAAACAGGATTTGACCGTCATGTTTACGTGACTGTTGAGTTTTAAGGACGGGTCCATTATCACCCCAGATTAGTGACCTTTTGTTTCTCTAGCGGGGCTAGAGAGAAAAGGTCAATGTCATGGTTCATGAGTGAGCCACTGGGATGGAACAGCATGACTTCAGACTTCTTTTCATTGAAGCTTAAGAAGTTTAAAGCCATCCAGTCCCGGATGTCAGCCAGGCAGTCAAGAAGAGGCTGAATAGAGCGTGTGCCTCTGTGCCTCAGGGGGAAGTAAATTTGGCAATCATCGGCGTAGAAATGAAAGGGTATGTCGTGTTTGTGGAAGATAGCACCTAGTGGCAGCAGGTATAAAGAAAAGAGAAGGGGACCAAGGATGGACCCCTGCGGTACCCCCCACTGGAGCGCTGTCGATGCCGAACTAGAATCTTTGATATTGACACAGAAGGTTCTGTCAGATAGGTAGGACCCAAACCATTTAAGGGCTGACCCTGTGATGCCCACCCACTGCTCCAGTCTAGAAATGAGGATCTTGTGGTCGATGGTGTCAAAAGCAGATGTAAGGTCCAATAGGACCAACAACACAGAATCACCTGCGTCTGTGGAAATGAAAATGTCTTTAAAAACCTTCAGTAGAGCAGTTTCAGTGCTATGGCGAGATTTGAAGCCAGATTGGAATAACTCTAGGATAGCGTGATCCCCCAAAAACTGTTTCAACTGAGACTCCACAATTTTTTCCAGTAGTTTAGAGGTGAAT
>NW_023619292.1:0-10752 GCF_014905685.2 Nematolebias whitei
AAGCCGAAACTATCGTCTGCAAAGGTAAAAGAGTCGATCTTCACTTGCGAGTGTACCGTGGGTTAAGCTGCGTCCAAAGGAGCGTGTTGTTTCTGGTTATACAGACACTTTCCCTCACCCATCTCTCTCCATTTAAACTTCATTTTCCCATCTTTAAAACTCTTCTATCTGCCAGTAATTAATCCAGATATTTTCAGAAATGTCTGTTGTATTTCAGTTGCAAGTGAGAAATCATGGCCGTATGATTTCTCAGTGCAAAAGCTCATTAATTAAGCTGTGTTAATTGTAATCAATCTGCCAATTAATGTAAATGTGTGATGTGTTTTAAATCGTTTAAAATAAACGGCTCACTGTTGTTGGTGAGTCAGAAATTTAAACACGTTTCCGTCCACATTTAATATTCAAAACACGATATTACTCAGTCCAGAAAAATGAAAGAATCTGTTTAAATTATGGATAATATCAGACGCATATTATCTCTCATTACACTAGCTTTGATTATAAAACAACATTCAAGAGTTTTATGCCTAGATTCTAAACAAAGCCAGATCGGATACCAATTGTAACGCTAAATCAGGAGATGAGCTACCGTTAACTTGCGCTTTCTCGTCTGCTAAATGTCCCTACTCCTGCTGCTAGGTCGGGTGAGGCACGAGGTGAGACTTTGGGTGTGGTACAAGGATTGTAGGTAGTTAACAGTCTGGGTGAATCATCTCAATACAGCCTTAGACTAAGAACTGTCCTGGGAAACAGCTGTGGGTAATACCTGAGCCTTGGGATTAGTTCAGAGACCCGTTAGAAGAGAAGGCTGTCGTGAGGGCGTGGCACGTGTCCTGTGTCTACCTCACTCGGGTAAGCAAAACACTAGAAAAGCCACAGAAGGCATGCTGAATCCACAAGAGGACGTGCAGGCATTTGAAACAGCTCTAATGGATCTGATAAACTCATACAGACTAAATGGTGTAGAAACAGGAGAAGCTGTGCAGTGCTTCCTGGGGAGATTTTGGGGAAGGGTAAGAGGAAATTACACAGGAAGAAATGTTGACCAACAACCACACCCATATTCAGACAATGGTGACTTGCGAGGAGTGTTTGGAGGACAAATAGACCAACTAATGGGTCAGGTCAGAACAGAATTTAGAAGAACCGCTGATTACACCAAATTTGTTGCGGTAAAACAAAAAACAGATGAAGAAGTAGATGATTATCTCATCGGGTTTGAAAAAGAATTCTGGGTCCACAGTGGCATTCCATTAGATAACCAACCAGACAGCACCATACCAACAACAGCTTAAATTAGCCTTTATGAATGGGCTGCAACCCGGTGTTAGTGCGTGGGTAAAGAAACACCATGTAGAACTTGATACTGCCGCCTTACCACAGACCATGACTTGGGTAAGACACGCATAGAAAATAATACAACAAAAGAAAAAAGACAAAAGGTCGACTGGTACCTTTTGGACTGTCGACCCCTGTGACAGTGATGTATTTTATGTACAACAACCACATCTCCTGTCCTTCAGAGGACGAGGAGGTTTTAGAGGAGGCTGAGGGAGAAACAATGACAGACTACCGCAGAGACGAGTGTTGGACTTGTGGGAAAACTGGACATTTTTTCCATGACTGTCCTCAGAATAGAGGAAGACAAAACAGGAGAGGACATTACAGACAACATCCAACTCGATCAGCCCGACCTAGAGATGAAGATCTTGAATGACTAACCGATTCAGACAAGGTTCCCACAGACACAGTGGACATTTGTGGGGTGTGGGAACTGTTAAATGCACTGAAAGTGAAGCCCTACTTGACCCTGACAATAAATGGACAAGATGTGGAATTTTTATGTGACTCTGGAGCCTGTAAAACAGTTATGAAAGACAAAGTCCCACACGTTATCCCTTGAGGGGGACTAATATTTGTAAAATCAGCAAATGGTCATAGCAATCCCCCAAAAATCTCAAAACCTCTAAAGATAACAGATCAAAAAAATGGAAAACAATACAAAGCTCCAGCAGTCATCTCTCCTGAATGTCCTGTTAACCTTCTGGGAAGAAATTGGATGGAGCTGCTAAAAATAGGGGTAATCCCAATTAAAGATGGGGTAAAAGCAGTACACTAAACTGAGGAGGAGGAAATATATAATCTGACCCAATCAGAAAATGCAGTGTACAGCTCCCTAGACCTGGTTCCTGGCTCAGTCACAAATAAAATGCTGCAAGAAGCAAAAACATTAGTCTCTGATGACTGTGATGTTCAACAGGAAGCTCATCTATATGTAACTTTAAATTACATGTCCACCCCTGACTGGAAATATATTACCAGACTTCATGACTTACCACAACAGGAACTGAAAATAACACATCTTGTAACAGACAAAAAGACAACTGTGACTGCAGCTGTGAACCTTGAGGAACCTGCAAAAGCTTTCTTTTTTATGGGAAACCCTCCACACATCTCGTTATGCAAAGCTGCTGACAAAATAGCAAGAACTAGGCCTCACAACGGATAAAGCGATGAAGGCCTCAGATTATTCCAGACCAGATGATTAAGGCTGGTGCCACAGTCCTTCTACAGGCCTGTACAAGAAAAAGTATTCTGCGTAAATAAAGCCAACCCAGAAGTACATGAGGCCAAATCCTGAGTGACAATTTTCCTGTCCGAAAGGGATGAAAAGCACCTTGAGACTGTTCCAAATTATTTTTGGACTACCAGCCCCACTGAAGTGGGGTTAATCACATCCATCAGTCCAATTTGCATAAAACCCAAACCTGAATGGAAACCCAGAGTTTGCCAATACCCATTAAAATCTGACGCTGATCAGGGAATTACATCAGTTGTCCAAAATCTATTAAAATCAGGAATTATCAGAGAATGTCCAGATTCTCCTTGTAACATGCCCATTGTTCTAGTTCAAAAAGCAAATAAACAAGACTGGAGAATGGTTCAGGATTTGAGACAAGTAAATCAAGCAGTCCAAACTAGAGCTCAACTCAACTCTCAACTTTATTTTTGGTAAACTAAAAACATTACAAAAAAAGGGAAAAACAATATAAAATGGTAAATCAATTATTTACCAAAAAAAGAATAGGCTGAAGCCAAGGCTTATACTTGCCTCCCTGTTCATAGAGTCAGCAGTCTACATAATGACAGATATCTACTCTCCACATATACACATACAGACATTTACCATATATTTAAATATTTAAATATGCATGTGTATAATACATACATATACTCATGTAGTGAACTAAGCCTCCGGTCAAAACCTGACCCTGAAGACCTTCATGGGACAGGAACTGTTATTTCATTGATTTGAATCCAGAAATACAAATTAGCTCATCCAGAGACTTTCTAATTGTATCCTGAACCAATCAATTGAAAGAACACTCTCTTTTTATATTGTCATTACTATTTTTACAAATGTCTTGATAATCAAAAGTGTGTTTAGTTCAAACCATTTTAAATGTTGAAGTGAACTACTCATTTTAAATCAACTGTGAAACAGTATTAATGATTTTTTAATCCTCTTTCAAAGTAATTATGCATTTTGATCTTCTGTCTGAAATGAGGAGTAGTGATGTCGGTCGAAAGTCAGAAAGAAGTTATTAGAACGAAGTGGATTGTTTTTAAACCTAGCAGACGGTAAATAAGAAGCTACTGGCATCTGCTTCTTCCCACTTCGCCATAACATGTCTTCTGTCTGTACGGGACGTTTCTAAAACATTCCTGCTGTTTTCTTGACTTGTAGTGACCCTCTGACGTCACTAAAACCACACCCCTGTTAGTTCTTTCAACCAATCAGGACTTCCCAAAAGGGACCGGAAGCAGAACTCTTTAAAAGTCGACACTTCCTAGTTCCAGTTAGTTCTGGGGGAAGAACAGAAGTTCCGAGAGAGAACAGAAGTTCGGGGAGAGAACAGAAGTTCCGAACAGCAGTTCTTCCGAGAGTTCTTCCGAGTCTAGTTGGGATTATGGAATCTTCCACATCTGAGTGGAACCTCTGACGGACTCACAGCTCATGTGAGTCCACCCTGGAGGTGAGCGTGTTGTTGAACGGAGTACCGTCACTACTTCGGACGATTCTCAGCCATCCTAAGGAGACGCTGAAAGGTAGCGTTGAAATGGAACTCCGTACCGGAGCTGACCTATCTTCTGCAAAGGTAACGAGTCGCTTCACTACCGAGTGTACCGAGGCTGAAGTGGGTTCGGATGGAGGGTGCCGTTCTTCGTCAACACACTTTCCCTCATCCATCTTTTCTCTCCATTTAAACTCCTTCATTTCCCATCTTTAAAACTCTTCTCTCCGCCAGTAAAAGATAAGCTAAAAGTCTGTTGTTTTTATTAAGTAAAACGTGCCAAGTTTTATTAATCAGAGCCGATCGGAATAATCAAGTGTACAATGTTTTGATGTTAAATTATGATTCTGTTAATAAATGACCACATTCATTTTGATGGGTCAAAGAAAATTAACGTCTCATGTCACTGATTAGACCATCTCCCACACAGTATCTCTGTCACATATCTGTCAAGTAGCTCGAAAAAGAGAGAACCCGTTATTAAATATTGATTGTAGTGGAACTCCTAAGCTAAACTAACCCTACATCACTACATTTCTGGTGGCCCGTACAGGTCTCTAAAGAGCTTCTCGTGACGCGCATGGTCTCTAAAAGTGATAATTTAGGACATATCCTCCCCTTTGGACATTTCGTGGCCGTACGAATGTTTAAAGAGGCGTGAATTAAATGTGACGGAGTCTGTGTTATTGTGGAACTGAATGTTGGCATGGAAAGTCCAAGTTTTGAGTTTGATACAGCATGATTTTGCTTGTGGTGTTCGGAGAGCTGAAAGTAATGTCAATGTGTTCATTTTAAAGCTGAAATTTGTACATCTGTTGTGTAACTAAAGCTGGCTTGCTGTGGTAAAATGCTTTATTCTGTTTAAACTGTGGCAGAGAGGGGGGTTCTGACCCGGTTCTGCTGTCGGACTCGGTTCAGATTCGTTGAACGAGTCGTGTTTTGAATGGATAAAACGCTGTTTTGAAGCTGAGCGCCATCTCAGACCACTGTTGAAAGAGCTTTGTTACATTTGTAGCAGTAAATTGTGCATTTTGAAAGTTAATGGACGAAAGTTGACCGGACTTTTTCAGGCTAACTGCTAAACACTGCTAGCTGGAATCACGAGCTGTGATTGGTTGAAAACCGCTGTTTGGGTCGCTCTGATTCGCTGAGAAATGGGTGACATGTCTGCGTTCACTCCCTCTGATGTCAGATTGTAAAACCCACCGTTGCTCATTGGTTGATTCAATCACGTGACCCCGGAAATGAATCTCGGTTCAACCGAAGCCTCCTCTGTGTTTAAAATCGCTAAATGGAGCTGCCACTGTTCCCAAAACTCATGTGTTCATGCAGATAGACGTGCTTGTTAAAGCGACGCCACGTTTAAGCTTTAAATCCGTTCAGAAAGTGCTGATTCGACCCTGTGCTACTTCTAGCTAACGGCTAACAACCGAATGTCAACAGAACAGAACGGTTCACAGGAAGTTGTCATAGACTTCTGCTGGTAAAAATAAGCTTACACCGCCACCTGCTGTTGAAAGGGGAGTATAACAGTTTTCTTGAAAGGAGGCTGCTCACTGCCTTTCATTTATAATATTTTTGCTTTTGTTAATTCAGCCTGGTTTATGAGTTTCTGTTTTAAATAGCAAATTCTGGTAGATAAAACTGCTTAAAAAGTGTTTAAAAACTAAAGTTGCCGTGAGACTTTTAGAAAAATTGCAGGTTTATTTAATTTTAAGTGCTTTAGAGTAAATGAACACTGAAAAAGGCCTGGTTCTTGTATCTGTTAGATTTAAGCTCATTAAGTAACACTGCCAGAATGAGGCATTTACTTAGAATATTCATGCTTTGGGGTGAATCCTACAAATAGGTGCCCATTCATTTGAAGAAGTTGGCTTATACAGTACTGTTGAGTGAACCCAGGGCTAAAATAGTGTGTGAAACTCACATGGCACTTGAATACAAATATTTACCTGTTAAAATATCTGAAGTTGGCAACTGTTTAACCAGATAAGTGCTGAACAGTGAATAACCATGGCAGATGTGACAGAAAAGAATATTGATCCTTGTGAGATGAAGGACTGGTTAGAGAGAGCGTTGACGCTGCTCACAGAATCCTTACATCCATATGGTGAACAGGTGGACAGCATGAACTCAAAAGAGTTATTGGACGAGCTGAAGGATGTTGCAGAGAGTGTGACCTCTACAGACAGAACAAAGTCAAGCTATGACCAGCTGGCTAAATTGGTGCTCTTATTGAAAGCAACATTCTATGCTGTGGTAAACATGGCTGACGACCTTGCAATAAGGTTAAACAGCGAAAAAGAGGAGTACCTCAAACTCATGGCACAGTCTAAATTTGATCAGGAGACCCGTGCGAATGAGTTACAACGTGACAGAGAGCTCTCACAAGCTCAGCTGTCATTACAAGCTCACTCATATGAGGAGAAGATGAGGGAAAGAGAGGTTAAGTACCAAGCACTGTGTTCAGACAACGATACGCTACAACAACAGTTGCAGCTCACATCAAAAGCTCTGAACGAATGCAGATCGGAAAAGGTGGCGTTAGTCCAACAAGGCGTGCATTTACAAAGTGAATGTCATACATCACAGGAATGCTTAAAAGCCTGTGAGGCGAAACTAGCCGCTGCAACAAATGAGATTTCTGACGTGGGGCGAGGTTGTCTGGAACTCAAAGACGAACAAGGTCAGAGTCCAGGTCACCCACCATCACCTCAGAAGGATTTTGGTGCACCTCCTGCTCTTAATCCCATTCCGACACCTCCAGATGTGTCTAGCGACACACCTCCACGTGCCATTTTGGTTCCTATGATACCGATAATACAGCCTTTGCTCCCAGTTTCGGATTTGCAAAAAATCTCAAAATATGTTCAACGCTTTATTCCTGGGCCTATGGGGTCCACTGGTACGAAGGCGTATCTAAATTACCTTGATTTCAGACTGAGTGGTTATCCTAATGCTACTGTTGAGGATAGAATCAGTCTGATAAGGCTCACTTCAGACAGAGAGGTGTTCACCTTCATCGAGCGTCAACCTGATGCCACGAGAAGGGATTACAACCTTCTGTGTGAAGCTTTGATCAGAGAATACAGCCCCTGCACGGGGCCTGGTGGCTTCCCAGCTGCAGACAAGGTCACACAAGGGAAGCATGAACATCCAAAAGTTTATTACAAAAGAATCTTCCAGGCTTATTTTGGTTACAGGAATGAAACCGGCATGGAGGAGGAAGAGGGTTTTAAATTTGTTTTCAGCAAAAACCTCCACACTGAAATAAGAACGTCAGTACAAATGATGGCAAATTTCAAAGAAAAATCCATCAATGAGATTAAACAGTGTGCTGTGAATGTGTTTGAGGCCTGTTCTCATGTTAAGACGCCCATAGAGGTGTTTCCTGGTGTAAAGGTTAAACTCCATTCGCTAGAACTGGAAGGACGGCGCGTGTCGCCTCCCCCTCCTAAAAAAGGCGAGAAAAAGCAGTCTTTTCAAACTAACAAACCACGTCATGAAGGTGCACGCTAGAACAAAAAAGATCTAAAGGGATTGAATTTAATCCCAGAGGATGAACGTGATTATCGTAAGTGGGGTGTGCGTAGGACGAAGAGATATGGGAACCAAGGTGACCCATATTATCAGGGGAAGTCCGAAAAGGAACCCCCAAATGACGTACCTAACCCTCCTCCACCTCGGACAAAACGACCCGAGGCGAAAAAATCACAAAGGTTCCAGAAACAAGGCCCTACACCTCTGAGCTCGGAAGAGACAGAAAAACTACGCAGGTTGTTAGAAACTTTGAAACACACTGACACGGGAAACCAACCTGGAGCACTATGTAGTGATGTAATCGCTATTAAATCTGAGGGCGCGAATGACAACGTCACAGATGTCGGTGGAACACACCAAGACATTGTTGTTGTGGCCTCCAACAACCACTCATCGGAAGAAGGGGGGGTGAACTCACACACAAACGATGATGAGTCATCGCAAGCTGAACACTCAGAAACAGCTACTGCTGTGCTGACGGTTCAGACAAACCAAGATTACACAGACAAGGCTGTGCGTGTGAAGAAACGTCAGAAAAAACCCAAGAAGTTTCTGTGTAACTTTATCAGAAGGGGGGTCGCCAAGAAGGCGTACCTGTCAGTAACACTCGAAGGTGTCCTCACACATGAAGCACTACTGGACAGTGGGGCGGACATAACATATATGTCAGCTAAACTGTTCGAGGAGCTGAGGACAGCCGCTGGCAGTGTTAACAGGGTAATACCTCTCACAGAATGTGCTGTAGAAATGCAGGGTCTCTCAGAGAAGAGGACAACCCTGACAGCTATAGCAATGGTTCACATGCAGATTGGCAGAATGACACTATACCACCCGGTACACGTGTCTAGTGTTGACTCATTCCCATTTTTGGTTGGCCAGGATTTTATAAATCGCTTCGACGCGATTATAGATTATGGTGATCAGACGATGTGGGCCAAGGTGAGCAAACCACTGCCAATAGAAATGCCTCCTGAGTGTAACACAGACTGCCTAACAGCAGGTACCGCGGAAGGCGCAAAGGACTCCTCAGCCGAGGACACGAGCCCGGTGAGTATTCCTTTGAAATCATGTGAAACCAAAGAGACCCACCCGGTGGTCCAAACTCTGACCCAACAAGGAAGCCTCCTCTGTGAGCTGGAGCAGTCAGAGTCCACCAAACACTACCTACCATTGGTAGTTAAAGGTGTAGAGATTCAAGGATCCCACACCAACGATGCTGTTCTGTCTCTGTGGACAGATAAATCAGCAATTAACCGAGCTTTCTATGAAACCTTGGTTCACAAACACGTGGGTCTAGAACTAGTTAAAAAAGCTTTCCGCTCTCCATTAGTTCCCAATAGTTCACAGGTAATGACCGCGGAAGGAGTCATTAACCTAAAACTAAACTATCCTGATGCATGCTCAATAATCCAGGTAGAAAAATCTAAAAAAGTTAAATCTGGTCCTCTGGACATTCAAAAAAACAAAACAAAGCAAATCAACAAAAAAATGTAGAAACGTTTCGTCTCTCATCCAAGAGACTTCCTCAGTCTGAGGTGCTTTATTCAGCTCAGTCTCTTAAATAGCACCGTCTCAGAGTGGATCAACCAGTTTTCTGCTGACAACCAAAACCAGCTTCTCACATGCTCAAGAAGGACCATCAGTCTAACAATGGATCATTAGCACACTGATGGCTGTTTACTGTTCACAGAGGGCTGAGTGATACTAGCAATCGCAGCATTGTAAGAGGGGGACAGTTGAACCCGGAGGCCTCCACCCCTGTTTAACGATGGACGATTTCTTTTCACAAAGATGGCCTCCTTTACTCCTCTCTCAAACCATCGTTCCTCTCTGTCCAGGATGTGAACATCTTCATCCCTGAAAGAGTGACCGCTGGCCTGGAGATGAGTGTAGACCGCAGAGTCCTGGCCTGATGATGTTGATCTTCTGTGCTGGGCCATCCTTTTGGCCAGTGGCTGTTTAGTTTCCCCGATGTAAGACTGATCACAGCCCTCCTGACACTGAACAGCATACACAACATTACTCTGTTTGTGCCGGGGGACTGGATCTTTGGGATGAACCAGTCTTTGCCGTAATGTATTTTGGGGTTTAAAAGCCACTGGGACGTTATGTTTAGAAAATAAATGTCTCAGTTTCTCTGATACTCCCTCAACATATGGAATGACCACTGGTCTGGGTCTGGGTTCCTCCTTTTCACCTGATGGCTGACTGGAGTCCTGTTTGGGTTTCTTCTCTGCTTTCAGGAAGGCCCAGTTAGGATATCCACATTGCTCTAGAGCCTGTCTTGTGTGGGATTTCTCCTTCTGCCTGGCTCCTGAGCTAGTGGGGATGCTGTCTGCTCTGTGATACAGATTCCTGATGACTCCTAACTTGTGCTCCAAAGGGTGATGGGAGTCAAATTGCAAATACTGGTCTGTGTGGGTGGGTTTGTGGTACACCTCAGTTTGCAAATGTCCTCTATCAGAGACTGAGACCTCACAGTCCAAGAATCTTTAATTTTGTTGTTCAAGAGTGTTTAATTTTGTTGTTAAAGAGGCTGAAGCAGAACAGCTCAGAATCAAAGTTTCAGCCTGTCTCAGCAATGCCAAACCACCACCTTCCAACATCAGTAGAGAGGAGAGGGATGCACTCACCACTCTTAGCAAGGACAAAAACATCATCATTCTCCCAGCAGACAAAGGAAGGTGCACAGTGATTTTGAACCAGAAAGACTATCATGAGAAAGTTATGACACTCCTTAGTGACTTAAACACTTATGAACCTCTGAAAAGAGATCCAGGAAGTGGTTACAAGAAAAAGTTAATAGATTGCCTGAAAATTTTGGAGCAGGACAAGGCTATTGACCGTTTTCTGTACCACAGACTGTACCCAGGGGAGGCCACACCTAGTCTGTATGGTTTACCTAAAATCCACAAACAAGGTGTACCTTTAAGACCAATTGTTAGTATGATTAACTCTGTCACTTACAATGTTTCCAAATATCTGGCATCTGTACTCATCCCTTTAGTTGGCAGCTCAGAACACCACATGGCTGGGCAGACCATTCCAGAGGCCTGCCAGGTTGCTAACAACCAAACCACCACAGTACCACCTCAGGTGATTAACCTAATGGTGCGAATCCACATCGTAGCTGGAC
>NW_023619293.1:0-9292 GCF_014905685.2 Nematolebias whitei
TATACATATATACAAGTGCAATGTCGTTATGTAGGTTTCTGATTTATTCATTTCCCAATGTCAATGTGATTCCCCTACATGATATGATCTTTTAATCGCCTCAGAAGAAGTTATTTTTGTATAATTTGTAATGATCTATGAACTGTTCCCTGCTCAGAGCTGCCTACACACCTCCCCCCATTCTGAAACGGCATTGTTTCAAATCTGAAGCATTACCGTCTGCAATCCACTAACACTCAGATTGAGTATTAGTTACAGAACTAAAAATATGGTGTAGTTTTAAACTTCCCACTACTGTTATTCAACCCCGGTTATGCAAACAATTACCCAACTGCAACCCAAGCTCTCCTTTAAATTAGCAAAAAGTTAATTAAATAAATTTAATATCTTGTATCAAACCAGACCCACCAAAATTAGCCCCTTCAAGGCAAAGACAACCCATCCATCCATCCATTTTCTTTACCCGCTTATTCCATTTTGGGTCACGGGGGTCGCTGGTGCCCATGTCCAGCAATCACTGTGCGAGGGGCGGGGTACACCCTGGACAGGTCGCAAGTCCATCACAGGGCCACATAGAGACAAACGAGACAAACAACCATTCACTCTCTCACTCACACCTAGGGACAATTTAGAGTTACCAATCAGCCTAACATGCATGTTTTTGGTCTGTGGGAGGAAACCGGAGTACCCGGAGAAAACCCACGCATGCACGGAGAGAACATGCAAACTCCACCCAGAAAGGCCCCTGGACCGGGGTTTGAACCAGGGACCTGCTCACTGAGAGGCAGCAGCTCTACCAGTTGTGCCACCGTGCTGCCCGCAAAGACAACCATCCAGTGTTATTTTAGAAAACATTAGTGAACTTCATCCAAATCAGGTCTCGGGTTTCTCCTGAATGAGACTTCCTGACCTGTATAAACGGAAAGTTAAAATCAATATTTTGTTCAGGGGTGTGGAGCATTTGAGGTAATAAAACAATTTCCATCTCAGAGCAGTTGGAGCAGGCGAATCGTCTAGCACTCCCACCTCCGTACGTCTGTGTCCTGTTGTGTCACCTGTTTTAAAATGAGTCTATGTGAATGATTATTATCAAAGCCAGCTGCAGTTTTTTGATCACGACCCCAAAGTGCTTAGATGACCATCACAGACCAAATGTGGGGTCGACACCTCCGTCCGGCTGCAGTTGATGTTAGTGACCTTGGGCAGAGTGACCACCAGTTCTTCGTTCAGCCTTTATGTCCCCAGATTCGTCTCCGTCTGTTTGGAGACCAGCTCAGCTTTGTGCAGCAGTTCATATCTCAGCATACAGCAAGTCTTGACTGGATGTTCTTGCTGTGTACAAACTCCATCACCCCCTCTGGACAGTTAGTTCAGTTCGCTCTTGGACTGTTAGATCTTTGAAAAGTCACGTTACTTGGCTGAAAAGTTCTTTGTTGTTTTGTCAGTTGTGCTCGACTGACAACTTATTCGAACCGTCCCATTGGTCCGTTTCACAGACTCAACGTCAGCGCCCGCCTGAACACATTTGTATCCGATCCGGCCCCCGGCACTCGAGAGTCCTGATCAAAACTCAGATGGATGCTATATGCAGTTAAATGCTACCTTCTATGTTTTGTGGGCGTAATTAGACTCATCTTCCCACTCCAAAGTTCTGTCATCTCCAGCTGCAGAGAAGAAAAAAAAAATAAAATCAAATTATTAAAACCAGATTCAACATTCATCTGTTATCCACGTTATTCGTTAGTTAGCAAGTTTTATTCTGGAACCACAGCGTTTACCCCAACGGAGTCATTCTGGTGTCCTGGAATGTACAATAGATGTTTTAACCGCTCAATTACACAAGAGTGAATGCTTTCATTAAACACTGCACAAGCCAATTCTTTACGCCTACTGCATAAAATATTCCCCTCCAAACAATGTCCTCCATCTTGTAGAGTATGTGTGTTGACACATCACCTGACAGTGAAGTCCACTCCCAGGGCCACATTATCGTCCAGACCTTGTAAATTTAGGCAGCATGTTAATATGTAATCACTTATTGTTGTACAACCAATCTGCAAATCATCTCTTCTCATAACTATGCTTTCCCACTGTATCACAAACAAGATACTTTTAATACAAATCAATTAAGACTATGTATACCCTTCAAGACAACACAGAGTCCATTATCACTGCACAAAAACGTGTACATGCCCTTTGTTCACAAAGTACAACTTCTTAAACTCACCATGTACACCTCTCTGTTGTCCTTTTGCACTCCCAGGACCTGTGTGAAGTCTCAAATAATAAAGTTAAAATCATGGCGTTTACCCACTAGAATTGTCGTCGCCCCATAAATAACCTAGTCCCTGCAGCTCTTAGAAGGAAACAGCTCCTAAATGCTAAACATTTCCAATATGTGATCAACTCATGTGGACTGATTACTTAAACTGAAGTTTTTCAATTCGAGTACAATTAAGATTGATTTATTTAACCTAAGTATTTACAATTTGAGTTTAGTTATGGCTGTATAATTTAATCTAATTTTTTCCATTTGAGTTTAGTTTCCTAACGTATTTAACCTTTTCAATTTGAGTCCGGTAAGGTATTGTTTGACCAGAATAAAATTCTATATTCTACAAGTGTCAAGGATTTTGTCCATTACTCATTTTATTCAGTTGTTTTGCAGTTGAGTTTAAAACCTGAGTTTATTGTCAATTCCAAGAAGAAGGTTAATCTAATTTGTTCAGTACCACCAAGGCCACCTCTACAATATTTCTCTTCCACTCGTTCGCTTTGACATCTCAACCCTCTACTGTCTAAGCTGACTCCAAGATGATTCAACCTCCTCCAGCTGACTCACTCTGACTCCATCTCCTGGTTAATTACAGCTCGTACACGTGATGTCCCCTCTTACCTTGAGATGCAAACCATTCTCTGTTTCAGAGTTCACTGCCTCCTTCCTATCATACAGAAAATTGTTTCGTTTAACCTTGTGTCTGCTCCCATCTCCGTTTCTGTCTGGCCTCTGACGGCTATCAGCAAATATTTGAAAGATCTTCAGCTATCCCTGTTCCCATATCAGATACCATTTAGCTGTGACACGCCAATCAGCCATATTTTTAAATTAATCCAACTTGTACAGCCTAAATCATTAAAAATCAAGCTCTACCCCCTTAATTTTGGTACATAAAGCTCATTTCCGCTTGTTTGTGCTAAGTGGCCCCCGATCTCAAACTAATTACCACCTTTTCATTTTGATACCCCCTATAAGTTGTCCAATTGTCCTCTGATATGATCCTATAGATTTTCCACAGGCTTCACCCGTACCACATTCATGAGTTCCACACCTGATAACAACATTCACACACCCAGGCATTCAAATATGTTATTGTCATTCACTCCTGGCTGCAGCCGTAATGAAACAAACACAAGTCTGGTACGGAACAACCCAGCGGCCAGACCCGTCCTTGCCTCACAGCAGCGCCCCCTTCCGGTCAGGATACGGAAGCACCGATCACACAAGACACCTCTGACGCAGAAACGAAGACAAAACAAAACACGCGTAAACCTTCACCTCCTCGTGCGGTTGGAACAAAGAAACGCTCCCTTCCCCCACACGAGTGCTTTACCACACACAGGCTCCAAGCAGACTTTCTCCGACACACAGAAAAAAGAGAAAAGTAACCCTGAGCTTCCGCCCACACACAGCTCACTCCCCCCTCTCTTTTTTTTTTTTTTTTACGTCTCTCCCAACGCGTCCCCCTTGAAGCGTTCACACGACATACAAAACATGGCTCAAAGTTATTACAACGTCCTAAAACTAATGTGATCCCTGATCACATGAAATTTGGTAAACACTCTATGCTATTTCACTCATTTTCTCTCAAAGCTAAAGTAATAATAATGGGGTCCAGTTTAGGCGGCAGTCAACACTGGCCAGAGGAGTCCCGACCCTCAGCCCCCGCAGACTTTTGTGAATAGCGTTGGACCTTAGTCTCGTCAGACTTAAAGTTTTGGATGGCCAATCCCGCTGAATTTTGAGAGAAAACGTTGTCACCCACGTGACTTCCGGCAGGCCTTCCGCCGTCCACCGGCACAAGTCCACAAACTTGTGAAAACTACCTAAAAATGTCTAAGTAAGCGGTCGGCGCTAAAACCGTCTGAATATCCGAACCCACCTCGTCAGAATTAACACGAATCACCGGGAGTTATCTTAAATAAAACCATCTTTATTTTCCGGAGATGGCCGCATGCACACGAACAGAGGAAGTTGAATTTAGTTTTAATTTAGTTTACAGCCGAAAAGCCAGAAACTCCGGACCTTAAGGTCCAAACAGTTAACCAGCTTACCTGAAAGTAATGGGCCCTGTTCCTCTCTCTGTGTGCACCGCAAGCCACCTCGATCCAATTCAGTGTAGGCCGCATCACCTCGCCGCACGTCGGGTGTCACCATTTTGTTGTGGATAGAATACCACGTCGTGTTCAAAACGGCGGAGGCGTCGCCCTTCGTATAAAAGATTTATTTGACACAACATGGGTTACAGATATTCAGAGACAAACAGTTACATTAATAAGATATATGCATATAAATGGAGCATTAAGAACAAACCGCCTCGTGTGTGCCTCCCGGAAAATGCTCAGTGCGCGTGCGTCATTCCCGGCCTTTTATCCCCGTTTGAGAAGGCTAGCTTCCTGATTGGTTCAGCTTCTGTCGCTATGGTTACGACTTAGCCCGCCCCCTCAAGGACGTTACGTCTATATTTCAGATAAGTTTTGGTTCACTGAAATCGGCTTTTGTTTAAAGTTTAACTTGCTATTATACTTTAGGGATATAAAATGATTAGTGTCTAAATTGTTTATGCGTAATAATTAATAACTATTAATTATTACCTACCTCCTGGGTGTTAATTCAATATCTGTTGGAGGTCTGGTGATTCTGTTTTTAAGGCAGATTCATCTTAGTTTCTGTGTCTGCGTTTAAAACTGTTAACACTGTTTGTTTAACGTGATTATACCTTAGTGATAACACTGATTTGAAATAGTTGTTTATTTCTAGGAATAATTATATTATCTAACTTATGTTCGTGTTTTTATTTGGATCATGGTTATACTCTTAATTTGATTTTACTTAGTCAACCTATAGTCTAAATTAAAGAGCTGTTCTAGCTTTATTTATGTTAATCAGTCTGCTCTCTGGCCTGATTTGATTGCTTGTAATTTATCAAATGTGAACTTGTAAAATTATCTTTAGCTACTATGAGATTATATTTAAAGGTCAACTAGTTAGAATTAGCAAACATTTTCTATAAACATAGTTCAACCTTGGAAGAAAGACACACACACACTTTACATGACCCGACATTTGAGTGCCCGATAGGAACCACAAAAAGGTATAAAACATTAAATCCAACATTCCCTCTTTTGAACTCCCATATTCATGGGAGTTCACCCTCTTTATGGATTTATTTATCAATATGGATGTGACGCAAACTTACTGCACTCCCCAGGGGTCCTGGACCAGACCCCTGATCCAACACCTGTGAAAAGTACCACACACATAAACCTTTATAAAAATACAAAAAAACAGCAACACCCCTCCTAGAGAAAGATAAATAAGTGAAACTATTTTAAACCACCTTTAAAATACCTCGTGGTATTTTAGAATGATTAAATGCCTAATTGAATGGAGTAAAATATTTGAATATTTAAGTTACTGAATATTTAAGTTAATAGTCAAGTTAAGTTAATAGTCAAGTTAAGTTTCCAATTGAATCCACGACCCTTCTCCGGTTGTTTTTCAGAATGACTGAAAGGTAAGACAACACTCATATTAAACAGGAAAAGCCAACACCCTCAATTTAAACATTTCTATCTAGCAGGTCTTCGGTTCTTGAGCTTGCGGTGGGAGCCCTTGTTCGTCCACAAAGGGTCCTTTGGTGCTCGGCGGGATTCGGCCCGCGGAGTTATCTTCATGTAAAGTCCTCAGAACCGTATCAGTTTGATTAAACATTCTAAATGACGTGTGTGTATTGGGACAAAACTAAATCAGTTTGACGCGTCTTCTGTTCTTCACGGTCAGGGCTGGTAATCTTCCGTCCTTACCCGATCCACCCGACCGACTTCAGGCAGAGCGGAGACTCCTTCTCCGATGTTTGCTACTGCCTTTTTCCAACCAGAACAAAGGGGCAAAGAATGAGCTCCCACGAAGGTCCTGTCACCTCCTCCAGGTGTAGTGGGGAGCTGTCTTTAGATCATCCTCCATGTGGTCCAGCGATCGATTCCTCTCCTCTGCAGGGATGCCCTGGTGGGGTCGTACAGGTGCCACTCTCCTTCTGGGGACCGATGACATATGATGTTCTGTCCACCACCTGGTGGGGTCTTGTCCTGTCCCTCTTTTCAGCAGGACTCAGTCTGATGTGAGTTTGTCTCCTCGGTCAGAGTTCCTCCCTCCTGATGAGAAAAGCTGGACACCAAAGCTTGCGAATTGTTAAAACACCCTGCATGGCCTTTTGATTATTTTATCTGTGGGATCCATGACCTGGGCCTGGAAAAACTGACTGTGGTTACTTCTGTAGTGAATAAAACCTATTTCTGAATTATTGGACACCCTGATGGTTATTATTGCTACTGATAGGTGTATTATTAAACTGTAATGTTATCCTAAAACAGAATTAGTAAAACTAAAATAGAATGCTATTCTTACATGCATCTGTTCACTTGAAGCTGAATTGTGTTACATACTGGACTTCTCCAGGTATACCTGTGTGCTCTCATCCCATCTGTCACCCTTACAAGCCTTCGTCGTCAACCGGTCTACCTACAATTAAAATTAAACATACACAATACAACAACAATAATAATAATCATCCACGCCGGCCCCTCTTCCTGGAGCCTGTGGAAGAAACTTCATTAAATCGCTTGCGCCAACAGCATCAATCAAAATACAATATAAACTTAAAAGTTTAACCAACTGACATACAAAACTGTGAGAAAAAGTATATAATCTTCCATCCAGGTACCTGTCTGTGCTAGAGAAAGGAAGAAATAGCAAGGAAGAAACAGAGAGAAAGAGAAAAATAAAAGAGAAAGAGAACGAGGAAAAAATGGTTAAAATCCTTTGTTCATGAAACCTTTTCTTATTAGCCCAATTAAACTATCAGAGTCCAGTCCAGTCCAGTCAAGTCAGTTGTGTTTAAAATTATCAAACCACCCCATTTCCCTTTAACCTTTGCTCAAATCCACCTCAGGCTAGGGGCGTCCCCCTTTCTGGAATCTGTACACATTACAACAAAGAGAAAAAGATACTTCTGTTAAACTGATATACATATATACAAGTGCAATGTCGTTATGTAGGTTTCTGATTTATTCATTTCCCAATGTCAATGTGATTCCCCTACATGATATGATCTTTTAATCGCCTCAGAAGAAGTTATTTTTGTATAATTTGTAATGATCTATGAACTGTTCCCTGCTCAGAGCTGCCTACACACCTCCCCCCATTCTGAAACGGCATTGTTTCAAATCTGAAGCATTACCGTCTGCAATCCACTAACACTCAGATTGAGTATTAGTTACAGAACTAAAAATATGGTGTAGTTTTAAACTTCCCACTACTGTTATTCAACCCCGGTTATGCAAACAATTACCCAACTGCAACCCAAGCTCTCCTTTAAATTAGCAAAAAGTTAATTAAATAAATTTAATATCTTGTATCAAACCAGACCCACCAAAATTAGCCCCTTCAAGGCAAAGACAACCCATCCATCCATCCATTTTCTTTACCCGCTTATTCCATTTTGGGTCACGGGGGTCGCTGGTGCCCATGTCCAGCAATCACTGTGCGAGGGGCGGGGTACACCCTGGACAGGTCGCAAGTCCATCACAGGGCCACATAGAGACAAACGAGACAAACAACCATTCACTCTCTCACTCACACCTAGGGACAATTTAGAGTTACCAATCAGCCTAACATGCATGTTTTTGGTATGTGGGAGGAAACCGGAGTACCCGGAGAAAACCCACGCATGCACGGAGAGAACATGCAAACTCCACCCAGAAAGGCCCCTGGACCGGGGTTTGAACCAGGGACCTGCTCACTGAGAGGCAGCAGCTCTACCAGTTGTGCCACCGTGCTGCCCGCAAAGACAACCATCCAGTGTTATTTTAGAAAACATTAGTGAACTTCATCCAAATCAGGTCTCGGGTTTCTCCTGAATGAGACTTCCTGACCTGTATAAACGGAAAGTTAAAATCAATATTTTGTTCAGGGGTGTGGAGCATTTGAGGTAATAAAACAATTTCCATCTCAGAGCAGTTGGAGCAGGCGAATCGTCTAGCACTCCCACCTCCGTACGTCTGTGTCCTGTTGTGTCACCTGTTTTAAAATGAGTCTATGTGAATGATTATTATCAAAGCCAGCTGCAGTTTTTTGATCACGACCCCAAAGTGCTTAGATGACCATCACAGACCAAATGTGGGGTCGACACCTCCGTCCGGCTGCAGTTGATGTTAGTGACCTTGGGCAGAGTGACCACCAGTTCTTCGTTCAGCCTTTATGTCCCCAGATTCGTCTCCGTCTGTTTGGAGACCAGCTCAGCTTTGTGCAGCAGTTCATATCTCAGCATACAGCAAGTCTTGACTGGATGTTCTTGCTGTGTACAAACTCCATCACCCCCTCTGGACAGTTAGTTCAGTTCGCTCTTGGACTGTTAGATCTTTGAAAAGTCACGTTACTTGGCTGAAAAGTTCTTTGTTGTTTTGTCAGTTGTGCTCGACTGACAACTTATTCGAACCGTCCCATTGGTCCGTTTCACAGACTCAACGTCAGCGCCCGCCTGAACACATTTGTATCCGATCCGGCCCCCGGCACTCGAGAGTCCTGATCAAAACTCAGATGGATGCTATATGCAGTTAAATGCTACCTTCTATGTTTTGTGGGCGTAATTAGACTCATCTTCCCACTCCAAAGTTCTGTCATCTCCAGCTGCAGAGAAGAAAAAAAAAATAAAATCAAATTATTAAAACCAGATTCAACATTCATCTGTTATCCACGTTATTCGTTAGTTAGCAAGTTTTATTCTGGAACCACAGCGTTTACCCCAACGGAGTCATTCTGGTGTCCTGGAATGTACAATAGATGTTTTAACCGCTCAATTACACAAGAGTGAATGCTTTCATTAAACACTGCACAAGCCAATTCTTTACGCCTACTGCATAAAATATTCCCCTCCAAACAATGTCCTCCATCTTGTAGAGTATGTGTGTTGACACATCACCTGACAGTGAAGTCCACTCCCAGGGCCACATTATC
>NW_023619293.1:9392-10750 GCF_014905685.2 Nematolebias whitei
CCAATCTGCAAATCATCTCTTCTCATAACTATGCTTTCCCACTGTATCACAAACAAGATACTTTTAATACAAATCAATTAAGACTATGTATACCCTTCAAGACAACACAGAGTCCATTATCACTGCACAAAAACGTGTACATGCCCTTTGTTCACAAAGTACAACTTCTTAAACTCACCATGTACACCTCTCTGTTGTCCTTTTGCACTCCCAGGACCTGTGTGAAGTCTCAAATAATAAAGTTAAAATCATGGCGTTTACCCACTAGAATTGTCGTCGCCCCATAAATAACCTAGTCCCTGCAGCTCTTAGAAGGAAACAGCTCCTAAATGCTAAACATTTCCAATATGTGATCAACTCATGTGGACTGATTACTTAAACTGAAGTTTTTCAATTCGAGTACAATTAAGATTGATTTATTTAACCTAAGTATTTACAATTTGAGTTTAGTTATGGCTGTATAATTTAATCTAATTTTTTCCATTTGAGTTTAGTTTCCTAACGTATTTAACCTTTTCAATTTGAGTCCGGTAAGGTATTGTTTGACCAGAATAAAATTCTATATTCTACAAGTGTCAAGGATTTTGTCCATTACTCATTTTATTCAGTTGTTTTGCAGTTGAGTTTAAAACCTGAGTTTATTGTCAATTCCAAGAAGAAGGTTAATCTAATTTGTTCAGTACCACCAAGGCCACCTCTACAATATTTCTCTTCCACTCGTTCGCTTTGACATCTCAACCCTCTACTGTCTAAGCTGACTCCAAGATGATTCAACCTCCTCCAGCTGACTCACTCTGACTCCATCTCCTGGTTAATTACAGCTCGTACACGTGATGTCCCCTCTTACCTTGAGATGCAAACCATTCTCTGTTTCAGAGTTCACTGCCTCCTTCCTATCATACAGAAAATTGTTTCGTTTAACCTTGTGTCTGCTCCCATCTCCGTTTCTGTCTGGCCTCTGACGGCTATCAGCAAATATTTGAAAGATCTTCAGCTATCCCTGTTCCCATATCAGATACCATTTAGCTGTGACACGCCAATCAGCCATATTTTTAAATTAATCCAACTTGTACAGCCTAAATCATTAAAAATCAAGCTCTACCCCCTTAATTTTGGTACATAAAGCTCATTTCCGCTTGTTTGTGCTAAGTGGCCCCCGATCTCAAACTAATTACCACCTTTTCATTTTGATACCCCCTATAAGTTGTCCAATTGTCCTCTGATATGATCCTATAGATTTTCCACAGGCTTCACCCGTACCACATTCATGAGTTCCACACCTGATAACAACATTCACACACCCAGGCATTCAAATATGTTATTGTCATTCACTCCTGGCTGAAGCCGTAATGAAACAA
>NW_023619294.1:0-10716 GCF_014905685.2 Nematolebias whitei
ATACAGAGAGGCAGTGGGAAGTTTAATATACTTGTCCACTTGTACACGACCAGATATAAGTTTTGTGGTCAGTAAATTTCTCAAGACTTTACTGAACCAACAATAGAACACTGGAATACAGTAAAACATGTTTTCCGATATCTTAAGGGTACAGCAGAGAAAGAGTTGAGTTTTAAAGGAAATGACTCACAAAATCTCAGATTATAAATCTACTGTGATGCCGATTGGGCATCAGATTCAACTGATAGAAGAAGCACATCAGGATATTGTGCTAGTTTAAATATCGAACGTTCTTTGATCTCTTGGAAGACAAAGAAACAACCAACAGTGGCATTGTCTATCTGCGAGGCAGAGTACATATCGTTAGCATCAGCTGTACAAGAATGTCTCTATTTAGAGCAACTCCTGAAAGGCATAGATTGTTACGAGTATGTACAAACAAAAGTGTTTGAGGACAACCAAGGTACTATTGCACTTGCTAAGAACCCAGTGAACAGACAAAGAAGCAAACATACTGATATTAAGTATCATTTTATTAGAGAAATTGTTAACACTGGAAAAATAGTGATTGAGTACTGTCCAACTGATAAAATGATTACAGATTTGATGACAAAACCTGCTACTAAGTTGAAACTGAGAAAATTTACTCAGGGCATGTTTGAAACATAAATATGCAGAGACATTTTCATTTCTGGTAAGAAAGACCTTATGTTTCTTTTTGTTGTTTTCAGGACTAACAAATGAGTTAGGAGCGAGTGGGGGTGTTAAACGTTATTGTTATTGACGCTCTTACTCAAAAATGTGTTCTAATACTGCCACCTACTGGTGTGTTTTATTTTAAATATTTCTGGTATGTACGTGCCTTACATTATTACGTCTTAAGAGAAGACAAAATGGCGTTCTGTGAACACGAGCTGTGTGTGTACAGCACTGAAGGTCTTCAATAAATATGCCAGAAAGAGACTGAAGAGACCCAACGACTCACTTGTTTCTGTCTCTCTGCAACGCCGGCACCTCTGCGCTACAATCCATTCAACAGAAAGTCACAGATACAAGGTGTTTCCTAGCATTCAGGGTTAGACAGGATCTGTTTCTGAAAAAGAAACCCAGTTTAGCTTTCAGTTTCTTTACCAAGTTTTCCACATGGAGCTTAAAAGAGAAATGCGAGTCGACCAAGATACCCAAATATTTATAGGAATCGACAAACTCAATGGGACACCATTTGAGGATGAGATCATAGGAAGAACTGCTGGGACCAACTTCCTATTTGAAAATAGCATCCCTTTGGTTTTGTCGGCATTTAGGACAAGTTTGAGGCGGAACAAATCTGTCTGGATGTTGTTGAATGCAGATTTCAAAAGCTGGAAAGCATCAACTCGACATTATTACAAAGCATTATTTAGCTCGACAAAAACAACTGTGTCATCAGCATAGAAATGTAAAAATGCATTAAGGATGTTTTTACCTACATTATGTATGTAGATTGTAAAGAGGATGGGTCCTAAGACTGAGCCTTGTGGTACACCATTGTTGACTGTTAAATAACTGGAGGGAGTACCATTATGTTGAACACATTGCCTCCAGTCAGAGAGATAGTTAGAGAACCAACCAATGGTGTGTTCTGAGAAACCGATTTCTGAGAGCTTATGACACAAGATGTTATGATCCACAGTGTCAAAAGCTTTAGACAGGTCTAAGAAAAGTGTGGCACAATAATCCTTAGCATCCAGTGCTTCAACAATGTCATTAAGAACCTTCAGTGAAGCAGTGGAGTATGGCAAGCCCTTTTAACATAAAATCGAGTAGTCTGACTATCTGTAGTTATATTCTAGACATCTAAAATTGAATTTTGACTAGGAACAATTACATTTTGACTAGTCAGAATGCAAATTTAAGATATCTGTATTTACATTCTGATTAGTCAGAATAACAATTCAAGATATCTTAAAAGGAAGGACTTTTGACTAGTCAAAATGTAATCCAAGATATCTTAAGTGACGTCACCTGATTCGTCATTTGAAGGGTCAAACATCCGTAATTACAATTCAAGATAACTAACGTAATTATGACTAGTCAAAATGACATTTTTAGATATCTTGAATTAAGAAATGACGCGTAGGACCTGCGGCTGCTACTTAGCTGTTCAAACAGCTGCCTGCAGAATTTTGGGTGGATGCAATGGCGCTAGCTGTTCTGGACAAAATTGTCAGAAAATGCCACAACTTCCGGTGGCTATAGTGTTAGCATTAGACAGTGAGGAAAATGGCTCAGTCTCAGAGCTGTTGTTTTTGTTCAGTTCCTGGTTGTTCTTGTGTGGCAAGAAAACAACCGTATCTGTCCTATCATTCTTTACTACACTCTCACAGTGAGTCACCATAATTAGGCAGTGTCTTACCTGAGAGAAGATTGGCTGGCTTTTGGCGTTTTGTATGTGAGACCCATGTTTGTTTGTTTGTTTGTTTTGCAATTCTTAAGTATTATTCATATTTATTTTTGTTAATTTCATATTTATATTCCAAGTTGAAGGTGACAGTCGAGTCTTGTGTAGGTTCCATTCCACTTGTGTCTCGTGCATCACAGCTTGTGGGTGAATTTCTGCTCGTGTGTTACCTTGAACCATCCTTTTGTCTTTTAGTTGACTGACCACTGGAAAGCCTCAGCCTTGACAGAATATTTGAGAATCATTATTGCCTCCATTAGAATAGGTTTTTAACTTAGTGTATATTGTATCTTGGAACAGTCTCCTGCTTACTTGTAAACAAACCCAAGTGCCTTTTCTGTGTATAAATTATGTCCTTGGGTGAAAGTCCTAAGGTCATGTTGCAGTAAGTTTATAAAATAAAAATAACATCCATACCCAAGCTTGTCACATGTATGTAAATTGTTCTAGTGCTACGTAATTACCAGTAGATAGTTTAATGTTTTGAATTATTTTAAACATTCTTCAATTAAAACACACTTGAGCAGCATACGTTTTTTTTAATTTGTGGATTGATTCAGTTGAACTGCAAGGAAAACAAGTGCAATTTACAATATCTAGTAAAAATAAAAAAACATTTAACTATTTAAGTTAACATTTTATTACTGTACACTATAAATTGATAGTGAATTATAGATATTTTATCAAATTATGCAATTTAATTTTAAAGAAATTGGCACTTTTATGTATTTTTCATGAGTAACTATTTACAGTATTTATATCTAAAAAAAAGTTAAGTCTGGTCCTCTGGACATTCAAAAAAACAAAACAAACAAACAATAAAAAAGGTATAAACATTTCGTCTTTCATCCGAAAGACTTCTTCAGTCTGTGGTGCTACTCACATGGTTTTCAGCAGCAAACTGGTTGATCCACTCTGAGAAGGTGCTTTTATAAGACTGAGCTGAATACAGCACCTCAGACTGAGGAAGTCTTTCAAATGAAAGACGAAACGTTTCTACTTTTTTGTGTGTGTATTTATTCTATTTTGTATAGGCTTCGCCCTTTAAGAGCTGTCGCTGATGGGTTTATCTCGTTATGCGAAGCATCACACTGAAAAGTTTAGTCCACGCCCACCTGCTGTGTGGGCCCCACCCGCTCCATATATGTTACGTTAAGAGCGGATAAACGGCTCCCAATTTTCTTCAGCAAGCTAATAACACTGACCTTCGACAAGATGTCCAGCTCCAACACCATCCGCTTGTGTCCATCTTGCAAGACCGGTTACTTGCTCAGCTTTGACCGGCACGACACCTGCGAGGGATGCCTTGGTCCCCGCCATGTTAACTGCGCTTCCTCCTGCCGCCTCTGAGACGATCTTCCACCGGAGGAAAGGCAGAGGAGAGCAGCCTTGTTTAAGGCTAACGTCGAGGACTGCCTGTCCGTGGTGGGAGACTGTTCGCTGGACGACGCGATTGACTTCTTCGACGCCGGCTCTCGGAGCGAATCGGATGGTTCCTCTGGGACTGGCGACGTCAGCAGCAGCCCCGATGCTCGCTCCCTCCCAGAGAGCGCAGTGTTGGATCGAGGGGGGCCGAGTGGATGTTCGACCCCTCCGGGCTTTCCCGCCTCAATGGCCACATCGCTCCCTGCCATCGGCGCACTCCTATCGGAGTTGCCCGACATTATCTGGGAAGCTGCTGACATGAAGGGACTTTCCGTTCCCTTCCCCCCCACCCCGATCGGATGATCTCATGGGAAGGTTTGGCTCCACGTTGGCTCGCCGTCCTGATCCCATCTGGCCTCGGTTTCCAGCGGTGACGTCGTATTGGAATGAGGCCGCAGCCGGTCCTGGTAAGCTGAGAGTGCCTGTCGCCACCTTCGCTCCCTTCACCAGAGTGGAGGGGTTCACCGAGCGGAGCTTTCCCTTGGTACCCCCCCTTGAGCCAAGCCTTGCGGAAGCTTTCGGAGCGAAGCTGTCCAGGTTGGAGCAGCGGCCCATCCCTCCTGGGAAACATGACCAGACGGTGACCATGCTCTTCAATCGAGCTCATCAATGTGCGTTTCAGGCAGCCGTAGCTAACAACAACGTGGCGCTGCTAGCATACAGCGTGTCCAAGAGGCTGGAGGCCGCAGATCTGCCTGAGGAGTCCAAAAGCTCCCTCTGCAAGGCAGCCAACGCTATCCTCAACATGTGTGCCTCTTCTATGGTCTGTCTGTCCAGGATTGTAGCGTGGATGACGATGATTTAGCAATCCACCTGGCTTCGTCACTCCCCCTCGCTGCCGGAGAAACTGCACAGAGACCTGATGGAGGGCCCCATCACGGCAGACGTGCTGTTTGGGAGCAGTTTCAAGGCCATGTTAGTGAACTCCAAGCAGTCGGAGGAGGTGTCGGAGACTGTGCGCCACCTCATCAAGCCGCGCAGCTCATCCCACCCCCTGGCCCGCTAGAGAGACCGTCATGAGCAGAGGCAGAAGCAACGATGGTCCACGGCCACGGCGGCGTTGTCTCGCTCAGCCCCACCACCAGCTCCGCCCGTAAGAGACCACACCTCTTCATCCCGGCAACCAGCAGTTCAGCGTTTCCCCAGAGATCGCTTGCAGGCGGCGCCCTGGGCCAACAAATCGCAGAGCTCACGGGGGAAAAGATTTAAAAAATGACGGTCTGCGGAGGGTGTGTGTAAAAGTGGCACGAAAGTTGAAATAAATCATCATTCAATTATCAAAGTGTCTGTTTTTAGCCAGTCTGTAAGCTCAGATGAACTCACAGCGGCTGCGCACACATCCTCCACACATAACGAGCCGGTGTCCATAAATAAAGTTTTTTTTAACTCACCGTTGCTCCAAGACATAACGAGACACTCACATGACACAATGGTAAGCGACATAACTCGTTGTCAACCCGAGCTGCGCGATCCTCACCCAAGCGGTTCAAATGCGCACTCGCGCGACGCAAACAGCCTTCACCCAAACGGCGTTGCATTGATGATGGTACACACAAAGCTCCACATCGTTCACCGGCTCACATCGGCATAAATGTGGGACCGCAGGTCGGGTCCGGTGAAGGACCTAATTCTCAGCAAGAGCAACACACGCCTCACCGAAGCAAAAGCATGCCGCCGCGGCGCAGGCAGATTTCACCCACCGCGTCTCAGCGCTCGGCCGCTCACGACAGCATAAGTGTGAGACAGCTGAGCAAACCCAGTGACGAGTCTCACCTCCAGCGAGAGCGGCGCGCGTCCCACCTTCCACCAGGCGGACAAGTTCTGAATGAGGCTCGGCCCAGATGAACTGCAGGAGGACGTCAAAGAGAGATGTGGATGAACTGTTTGTTTAAAATTCCCCTCAGTTCTTTTATTCAATCTATTCAAGTTCATTTAACATGTTTAATAGTGTGCTCAGTTTATTTATCAGTGTTTGTGTGACATACAGATTGTGGTGTTGAATAAATAAATAAAAATTAAACCTGATGTCTTCATTTTCAACTTTAGTGTTCACGCTATATGTTTAGCATAATATTAAATTTGAATTACATAACATCCAGATAACTTCATTTAGCTCAGAGCTTCATTATATCTCTCACACTAACATAAATACTGTTTATTATTCTGATGCATGCTCAATAATCCAGGTAGAAAAATCCAAAAAAGTTCAATCTGGTCCTCTGGACATTCAAAAAACAAAACAAAGAAAGAAAATATAGAAACGTTTCGTCTCTCATCCATGAAACTTCCTCAGTCTGAGGTGCTGTTTTCAGCTCAGTCTCTTAAATAGCACCTTCTCAGAGCGGATCAAGCAGTTTGCTGCTGACAACGAAAACCAGCTGATCACATGCTCAAGAAGGACCATCAGCCTAACAATGGATTATTAGCACACTGATGGCTGTTTACTATTCACAGAGGGCTGAGTGATACTAGCAATCACAGCATTGTAAGAGGGGGACAGTTGAACCCGGAGGCCTCCACCCCTATTTAATGATGGAAGATTTCTTTTCACAAAGATGGTCTCCTTTACTCCTCTCTCAAACCATTGTTCCTCTCTGTCCAGGATGTGAACATCTTCATCCTTGAAAAAGTGACCGCTGGCCTGGAGATGAGTGTAGACCGCAGAGTCCTGGCCTGATGATGTTGATCTTCTGTGCTGGGCCATCCTTTTGGCCAGTGGCTGTTTTGTTTCCCCATTGTAAGACTGATCACAGCCCTCCTGACACTGAACAGCATACACAACATTACTCTGTTTGTGCCGGGGGACTGGATCTTTGGGATGAACCAGTCTTTGCCGTAATGTATTTTGGGGTTTAAAAGCCACTGTGACGTTATGTTTAGAAAATAAACGTCTCAGTTTCTCTGATACTCCCTCAACATACGGAATGACCACTGGTCTGGGTTCCTCCTTTTCACCTGATGCCTGACTGGAGTCCTGTTTGGGTTTCTTCTCTGCTTTCAGGAAGGTCCAGTTAGGATATCCACATTGCTCTAGAGCCTTTTTTGCGTAGGATTTCTCCTTCTGCCTTGCTCCCGAGTTAGTGGGGATGCTGTCTGCTCTGTGATACAGAGTCCTGATGACTCCTAACTTGTGCTCCAAAGGGTGATGGGAGTCAAACTGCAAATACTGGTCTGTGTGGGTGGGTTTGCGGTACACCTCGGTTTGCAAATGTCCTCTATCAGAGACTGAGACCTCACAGTCCAAGAAAGCCAACTTGCTATTTTTACATCTTCTCGTGTGAACTTGATGTATTTATCCACAGAGTTGATGTGGTCAGTAAAATGTTGGACTTCCTGAGATTTAATCTTAACCCAGGTGTCATCAACATACCTGAACCAATGACTTGGTGGTGTCCCTGAAAAGGACGTCAAGGCTCTCTTTTCTACCTCCTCCATGTACAGGTTGACAACAATAGGAGAAACTGGAGACCCCATAGCACACCCATGTTTCTGCCTATAATATTGCTCTCCATATGTGAAGTAGGTTGACTGCAGGCACAGTTTCAAGAGTTGACACAGTTGTTCTGTGGAAAGTGTGGTCCTGCTACTCAGAGTGGTGTCTGATTTTGATCTTAAACTGACCACCTCTACTGCATCATCAACAGGAATGCACGTAAAGAGTGATGTGACATTAAAAGAGACCATTGTTTCATCAGTCTCCATGATGACATCCCTCACCTTATCCACAAAGTCCAAGGTGTTCTCTATGTGGTGTTCTGAGCTGCCAACTAAAGGGATGAGTACAGATGCCAGATATTTGGAAACATTGTAAGTGACAGAGTTAATCATGCTAACAATAGGTCTTAAAGGTACACCTTGTTTGTGGATTTTAAGTAAACCATACAGACTAGGTGTGGCCTCCCCTGGGTACAGTCTGTGGTACAGAATATGGTCAATAGCCTTGTCCTGCTCCAAATTTTTCAGGCAATCTATTAACTTCTTCTTGTAACTACTTCCTGGATCTCTTTTCAGAGGTTCATAAGTGGTTAAGTCACTAAGGAGTGTCATAACTTTCTCATGATAGTCTTTCTGGTTCAAAATCACTGTGCACCTGTCCACAATATTGAAACATATGATCATCAGCACTAATTAAACAGACCTGTATTAACGTGTAATGTGTATCATTTCAGGTTAATCAGTCAGTTCCTGTCTGAAGATCCTCTACAGCCATGGGTGTCCTTGGAGAAGGATGGGGCAGTAATCTGTGGCCACTGCACTTTAAAGCAAGTATGTCATGACACAAACATTCAAAACTTGAAAATTGCAGATAAAAGCAAAGGATAATGATGTTTAGAGGAGATTATAACAATTTTGTTTCTTCTTGTTTTTCAGATGGGGATGTGAAAACAGCCAGCCAGACATATGAAGCCATCGCTGGACCGCAGCATCAGGATCTGAGAGTTTGTGCCTCCAGATTGCATCAACTGCATTGGACCACACCTAGGAGCTTCTCCGGATGCTCTGCTCTCCTGCACCTGCTGTGGCAATGGTGTTTGGAAAATAAAATGCTCACATTGTGCCAAAGATGCTCGAGTCCTCGGTGCATCCGTTAAGAAACATTTCTGCATTGACAACACAAACGGGTCCTACGAACTAAGCAGAGGTCACACAGGTACACCAGGTACAAACTCAGTTGTTCGTGACAGAGCAGGAGTACTGTGACTTCATGGTTTGGTCTGGGTCAGATTACTTTATTCAGAGGGAGGATTGTGTCTGATGGTGATTTCTTTGCTGAGATATATTCATCAATTAAAACGGATTCTTCATTTTTCTGGACTGAATAAAAACGTGCATTGAATTTAATGAAATGTAACGTGAGACGTCATTTATCTTTGACCCATCAAAATGAATGTGGTCATTTATTTTACAGAATCAAAGTTTAACATCAAACATTTACATTAATTTGGCAAAATATGAAAATAACAACATCATTAATCAGCGAGCTGTACAATTATGATCAATTATCCACACGGCGTGGATGAGAACTTTGCTTCAGACATTTCTAAAAATTATCTGTAATGATTTTAGCAGATAGGAGAGTTTAAAGATGGAAAGATGGAGTTTAAAGGAAGTAAAAGATGGTGTGTGAGGGGAAGTGTTGACCAGAACCGACACTCTCCATTCGAACCCAGCTTTTCCTCGGTACGCTCGGTAGTAAACTTGACTCGTTACCTCTCTGAAGATGAATTAGCAGATACGGAGTTCCAGTTAACGCTACCTGTCCAGCGTCTCCATAGGATGGCTGTGACTCGTCCGAAGTAGTGACGAGATTCCGTCCGACACAAGCTCACCTCAGCAAGTGGACTTCACATGAGTGGAGTCCTTCAGAAGTTCCACTCAGAGGTGGAAGATGTTATAATCCAAACTCGGAAGAGCCTTATCATGGCTGGACTTCTGTTCTCCCAAACGACTTCACAGAACTGCGAACATCTCAGCACTGAGAGAACTAGGAAGTACCGGCATTTAAAGGGCTCTATTTCTGGTATATTTGAGAGTTCCTGATTGGTCAATGTCGACCAGACAGGGGTGTGGTTTGTGACGTAAGAGGTTACTAGAAGTCAGAAAACAGCAAGAATTGTTATGGAACAGATTAAAACTGTTCTCAGAGACAGAGAGAGTTTTGTTTGGGCGAGTTTGGAGAAACAGGTGCCAACTTATCTGTTGACGTCTGAGAGGATGTAAAACAAGACAGTTGTTCCAACACATGTCTGCTTCGACTCCTGACCTTGGAAAACGCACACTTGCTCATTCAAAGACAGAAATCAGAAAATGCATAATTACTCTGTAACAGGCCTTAACATGAATTCTACTTTGCATAAGCAACTAAAAAATCATTGTTACTGTTTTACAGTTAATAAAATTGATTAGTTCACTGCAACATCTAAAATGGTTTGAACTAAAACACTTTGGTTATCAACATTTGTAAAATAGTAATGATAATAAAAAAGAGAGTGTTCTTTCACTTGATTTTCAAGAAAGAAAGTCTCAGGATGGGTGAACCTGTATTTCTGGATTCAAATCAATGAAATGACAGTTTCTGTCCCACAAGGTTCTTAAGGTCAAGGGTTTTGACCTTAGGCTTAGTTTTGACATCAGGTCAAGTTCACTACAGTCCCCCCTTTGGAAATCATCGCCTGTCCATGGGGATGAATTCCAAACATGAACTTACGCCTTCAAATGTCTTTGAGCTTGATGTAATCCAGCAAGGAAAACAAAAAGTCAAAAGTAATCCCACAATGTTCTTGGTAATTCCACTGTGTTGATTATAATTCCATAACGTCGTCGGTAATTCCATTGTAGCAATGCTTTAACCCCTTGGAAACAGAGTCTGTAATCCATTGGAAAAGTCATATAATCCACAACGGTAAATCCACAACGATTGGAAGTGTTGATTGATCAGCATACTTAGGGGTTCCCTTGGATTGAACCGAAGATGCAGCCACTGGATGAAGATTGGAGACCAACGTCAGGATTGCAGGTCTCCTCCAGCGAAGGTCGTCGCTGGGTGGATTTCCAGTCTGTGCCGTTCTGGTTCAAATGTGACATGCAATTATGTGGTTTAAGGTGGGCTTATGAAGGGGATTTTACATAAGGCCTTAAACTATATGCACCTGGTGTGTAAGCTATTATGGTTGGGAAAAGCTACAACTACCAGTTAAGGGGTGGAACATGCTGAAAAGGGTAACTACAGGGGTTTATACCTATAGAAAAGGGTTCCAAACTATTTTTCCATTTCTAACTTGGTTTAAGTTAGCTTTACATGGTAAAATATAGTTTGGTTCAATTGTCTGTTGTCTTTTAGACGAACGACT